>NW_028277175.1:5822500-6140416 GCF_051122295.1 Plectrocnemia conspersa | reverse complement strand
CACCTTGCGTGTAAAATAAGAAACTCGGAGACGAAAAACAAACGTATGAATATCATTACTCCCAGATGTTGCCAGGTGTTGTCGAAAAAAGAGACAGATAAATGCGTATAATGAAGAAAAGAAAAAAACGTGTATAAACAAGCGAGCAGACCGCTATTTTTTACGAGCTCACCTGTCTATGCTTGAAGTCGCGATTGATACTTGGACGGTTATTATTTTATTAGAAAATACAATACAAAGTAATTATATACTCACACATAAATAAATTAAATATTAATTCATGTGTAAATTTATGTATAATACATATATATTAACGTATAGTATGGAAACTAGGTATTCTTGTTAACTCGTATATCGCAGTTTCCGCTTCGAACAGTTGCTATCGTAAAACATTGAAAAGTTTAAGAATTACAGCGGTTTAACTACTTAAGCCGTCGTAAATTTAATTTCGTATTAAACTAGAGAGATATGCGCCGGCAACCTTTAAGTTAAATCACTCATTTCAGAATAACGGGTATAAAACTTAACTCGCTTAAAAGAGCAAGACCTACTCAATTTACGATCAATAGTGAATAAAAGTAATTATTTTTTAAATTACATTAAGATCATCGTGACTGAGTCAATTAAACCAATGTATCCCAATACTCCTAGAAGAAAGGTGCTGGGATGCAAAAACGGATATGAACGAAATATCTTCATATAAAATCCTTTTATAAACTTTTTAGATTAAAAAGGAGCTTTTGGCTATTCAAGGATACCAAATTATAGATACCAATTCAAGAATTCTGCACCCTCAAGTATCATAAAAGAGATTTGTAGAGAGAAGCACTACTTGCTGTAAAAAGTGATTAGTAAAAGTGTTTTTCGCCAGAACTTTTCTATTGAGATTGTTAATGAGATCATGAAAATGATCCGGCGGACGGTTGGCCATCTCCATAATACTTAATAATAATAATTATGTAGAGAGATAGTGCTCGCAACATATCGAATGCATCCTAAACAATTTTTCTTCATCGACAAAAAAAAAATTCTGCCATATTTATGTTATAATTAAATAATGAAAAGAGCAGAGGACTCAGTTTAGATCCTTGGAAAACCCCCAGGGTGTTTTATTTATAGAGAGAAGTCAAGCGAAGGTCTAACATTTCGTCGTATTTCAGGTTGACCTCATATAATAGAAACGAGTATAATTTCCAAATCTTTGTTATTATCTAATTCATAAAAATCAAGTATCAAAATATTTAGTTTTAAGAAATACAATAAAGATCATCGAGAATATATATTTTTATTTTAAAAATAACAAAAAATTAACTATTTTAAGCTTTAAATTAGCACGAAATTTAATTTTAATGAACCTTGCTACCAAAAGAACTCAGTATGCTGAAAAATATGATCACAATAAATTACTTTAGACATTATTCGTATTGATTTAAAATATATACAAATAGGCAATACCAGTTATTAAAATAGCCCACAGCTGCATAACATTAACTTAAAAATATGAATAATTCCTGTAATTTCAGCAGTTTTTTAGCATATTTTTTATGCGTCTGTTTTTACCGGCTCTTAGTTGTTAACATATGGCTGTTATAAATTATAAAAAAAACATAGAGCACAATTAACTAAAGTTACTCTAGCGGTACATTACGGAAAAATTAAAAATATATCCGTTGTTGACAGGACACATTTTTTAAGTTACAATAATCTCTTAGGTTATTATATAGATAGAGTGGAATATAATTTAAATTTTCACTTTTTAGATTCTAAAAAACAAAGTTTACTACAAACATAAGTTGAAGCAATATTAAAATTACGAATGGTTAATATTTCGGCTAATGCAATTAATTGCTGTTTAAAAATTATAAGACTCGAATTGAAGTCTCTACTATAAAGATTTTCACATTAATTTAGATTATAACATTTAAATTTTTCGTATAAATTTAAAATAAATAAATAAAATCTAAAGAATAATATTTGAGTTATTTCTGTAATTTCGGCAATTAAAAAGTGATTTTTTCTTATCATTTCGTATGTCGCCAATTAGTTGTTATGGCTATGGCTGTTGGAAAACACACAAAAAATTAGATAAATTTTGCAAGGGCACAATTGGGCTGTAATATTGGGCACAATAAAGAAGCGGTACTTTGAAGAATAAATGACTACTGCGTTGTTGATACACAAAGATAAAAAAAATATAGATTTTACTGCAAAAATAGTTGGACAAATACACGAATACAGAACAGTTTAATAAGCAGTAAATATTTGCTGTTCAAATTTTCATATATTCAGAATAAAATTTCTAAGAACGAGTGACTATTAGTTTGCTATAAGTTGTATGGTTTTATTACATTTAATTGTGTTAGTGTGATTTAAATCTCTCAAATATTTAGACAATAATTTTGACTCGGTAATGAATTTACTTGAAAAAACACATACTTAGAATCTCACAAAATAATAATTATAATTGGAATTCAAGCTGTTAAAAAATGTTTGATAAATTTACAACAAATAAATTAAGAGAATCGTTTTACTAGCTACTATAAAATATTTAAATTGAGGACATCTTTATAGAACAGGTAACTCCAACGGATCACAATTGTCATAGTATAGTAAAGGTATAGTCTTGTACTATTTCTCTAATTGCTACTTTGAATCTGCTTTAAAAAAGCAGCACGATAGATAAGTGGTTTAAGTCGTTGACTAACTTGACAGATCTGGGTTCGTTTGTATAAAATCTGTATTAGTTAATATTATATAATTATAATTCTGATCGATATCACATATTAGGTTCACTTATATTTTGCTAATATCAAGATAAAATATGTTTAATTGAAAAATCGATTAAAGTCATACATATTAGGTATTAAGAATTCTTAAACAATTATCTATTTATATCTAATCAACAAAATACATTATATCAGTACATGATGAATTGAAAACTTGAAATCATATTCAAATTTCAATGGAAAAAATACTTCATTAACCTAAAACTATTTATTTTACCCAATAGTGATTTAAATTGTACAAAAGCGTTAATTTTTTTATAAATTTCAAACACTTACTTAAAAATTTATTCAGCATAAAAATAATTTACTTTGTATTAATAAATTAGCTATACTTTAATATATTATTAAATATAATTACGTTTTATTTGTGTGACATTAAGTAAAAAATCAGCGATAGAATAAAATTTTAACATAGTCGCAAAATAAAATTAGCATCCAATTTCACATATAAATGGAGCTACTTGCTCTTTGTTGCAAAAAAATATAATATAATCATTTATCAGTGCTTCCAATAAAAATACTGTATAACTACAGTAATCTTAGCTTTAAAGGTAATCCCATAGAAAAAAGTATATTAGAGTAAATCAGCTGTACATATTGTACCATCATCAAACCACGAAATCTTAATAATTCAGATTATGTACAAAGAAATAGATCCAAGAGAATATTTTATTATTATAAATTTATAAAATATGCAAAGAGTATGTCTTTTTAAGAAAAATCGACATAATATATTATCATAAGTAATACAAATAAAAATATTTTTTTCTACCTGAATTTTCGGCCTTTCATATATTGTTTTATCCAACATTTTCAATGTTGTATAAACCTAATTTATTTAAAATAAATATATTAAAAGCTTGAATATTTTTAATTTTCTGAATCTCGTTAAAATAATTTATTGCAAACATGTTTATGTACATAATACATATGCACAATCACGCTTCAGTTTCTGATTCGAAGCGACGAATTGCTCTGTTTGATCTCTGATTTCATGCTTCAACAATAATCAACATATTTTATGAATTTGTCAATAAATCAACGTGTGCAAATTGCAATGTTTTCCTATGTCAAACCACGGCCAAAACGAGACAATACCCTCGCGAATAACTCCTTCGGGAACGTTTTACGACTGGATTCGACACGCGAACGCCAACAATGGGAGGTGTACCGGATCGCAGGGACACTCAGTGTCAAAATCGTCAACAAGGACCCGAGAGCAGAGATTATTAATGGGCCCTTAATGGTAATAGGTGGTCCCTTGTGCGCGCCGCTGAAAAACCCCCTTTGATTTACAGGAGTTCGTGATGATCATTGTGTCGGCGCGGCTGTCGGCGCAATGCCGAGATTTATACCTTTTCGATGTCTCGAATGCCATTTTTACTAGAAGATTTATATTGAAAATCGAATAAACACTAGCACTTCGACTGTGTGTATAAATCGACTGCAAATGGTTTAAAATCTTATTGAGACAATGGTTTTTATTCTTAGCTAATGTTGCGATGGAAGTAGAAAGAAGCGGTGTGATTATGGGCAATTCAACGTTATTTTTCTGATTATTAATTATTAAATATAATTATGTTCTATTCCATAGTTTCATACTAAATTAAACATTTGCAGTAAATGCTAATAGTTTGACGCCCGAGGACTCATATATGAGTTTTGAAAAAACATTGTTAAGTGGCCGTGAATTCAGGCATGAGTTCTGCATCAAGCGTTTTCTTTTATTAAAAAAATATCGGGACACGATCTAGTTTGCCTCTATATGATAATCAAAGATAGTAGTAAACTATTTTTACGTACTATAAAATAAAAAATAAATCATATTTTACTTCAAATTTTTGTACAAAGAGTCGTCTTGACCCATTGCGACGCAATGCAATGAGATGTCGCCGTTTTGGGGCACGTGATTTTCTTATGAAATGTATGAGCCATAATTATATTTCATATAAAAAATAATATTTTATGTTACACTTTTTGAACATAAATAAATTTGAGGGTCAATCTATCTGGCTATGTAAACATAAAACCGATCTAATCAAAAGAAATTTAATCAATTAACAAAGTTTTACAAAATTGCAAAATAAAAAGTAAAATCGTTACGGTATATGTAGATAAATTATATAACACAGCAATCAAAGAACTTCCAAAAAATATCATTTATTAGCTTACAGACATTTTTACTGGGTGTTTGTTATTTAGAAACGTTTGGAAAACCGCAATAATTCACAGATTAAGAAACAGGGAGGAAAAGCTACAATTCGGATAATTTATCGCCGTATTAGTTTAACGCCATCATTATTTAAATATTATTGCGCTTAAAATAATCTTTGAGGAATAAAATCTGGAACGAATAAATATGTATTTTCCATGCCTAATATTTTGTGTAAATTAAAAATGGTTGCAATGGTTACAAACCAGCTATTTATTATTTAATTATATATGTTTAAATGCATCTATAAATTTTTGTATACACGATTTATAAAAAATATCCGTTTATAATATAATATAAATTGCACTCACCAAATTCGGCGTTCTTCCTCTGCTTACAACTCTCACGGACACATTTATTTTTATCACTACACTCAGAAACCTCACTATATCACTATTTATATTTATTTTTATTATTTACACTATTCACATTTTTTGATACGCATTTCTCACTTTTTATTTTTATTGACTGATGGTTTTTCAGCTTATCCAAAAGCCTCTCTGGTGGACCGACCGCGCGGGCACGGCAAGATGTGGTAGAAATTGCTGCAATGTCTTCAGAATCGATAGATTTCACTGAATTCTGCATCTCACAAATAAATTTTACCGTCACGATTCAAAATTTGATCGACACTGAAGAAATAAAACAATGCGCATTGAATTAAAAGAAAAAACAAAAGAAATTATTTATTCCATTGTTTTTCGATTTAAATAACTAGTAAACCTCTCCCTCCCCTCTTGGCAGTTCTGTGTATACTAAATTTGATTTTAAATCAAAATGTTTAATTTTCAAAAACATAATAACTTTTGTATTAATAAATTAATGTTTACTAATGCGGAAAATTTTAGTATGTTCATTTATTGGTATTACTATTGATGGTGGAAATATATCTTTATGCGTCCGAGCCAGAGGTCGTCAACCTTCGATAACAAGGTACATACACGCGTTTCGTGAAGTATCCGAATGCACTTGACACGGTCGTATATATTAAAGTGTACAAATGCATTATTATAATAAGTACACACGCGTAGGCGAATTTCACGTGGGCGTCTTATGTGTGGCTCGTTTGTTACAACAGGTGTAAGATTAATGTCGACCTTGTTACACTGTCGCATAACTAATTCCACCCGACGTTTTCGCTTTGGGGAACTACCTAAGAAGGAATGTAATGCACATATGGCATTGTGGATGCATCTGGAAAAAAATGTATAAATATATTATAAATCTTTCCGATTCGTCTAACAAAATGATTTTTTACACAATATACAATGTACATATTAAATTTTAATGTAATACAAATACAACATATATATTATATATTAAACATCTGAATTTTTAGATCGAATTCCTAAGGAGGAAGCAAATAATTAACCAAAAATCAACAACCAACTGAATTATATAAATTTAATGTTTTTATAGAATGTGTTATCAGTAATTTGACAACTGGATTTAATGCAGCAAAATAAATAAATAATACATTATTCCTAAAAACTAGTCTCAAATCTATCTCAGAAATATTTTTTAAAATATGTAATTTCAGTAAAATCATATTAGAATACATTTTCACCAGTAGATATATAATTTTACTGGTGAAAATATAAATGATCAAGCCGGTGCTAGTGCAATTATATGATTTAAACTTTTCTATATATAGTAATTTATATATTTACATACTTATCATTATGTATTTATAATACATACGCTGTATAAATTTACAGTGAATGTGTATCTTTTTGGTAAAGTTATATTTTCATTAGTAAATTCCAAATACATTTTCACCAGTAGATATATATTTCTATTAGTGAAAATATAATTTAACTGAAAGGCGTTAATATGGTGCTTAAACATGTCTATGAAGTTCAATTTGACAGTTGCGAAACGTCCATTTGCTGTTCAAACCCAAACCTAACCAAATTATAGTTGTAGAACTTTTATTAGATCAAATCCAAAATTCAAATTAAGCCAACTACAGAAAGTATAAGTACAGACAAACATCGCATCTTACATATTGCTCCATAGTATGTCTGCATTTCGATATTACAATATGTTTTAAAAATATGATAGCTATTCTTACTGATATTATTATGCACTTCTAATATAAGAGGCCTGATCAGATTATATTCAAACCGAATTTTGGTCAATAAGAGAGCGCAAAAACAATTATCACTTCTCAGAAGGCAAAAATTCACGTCAAAAGCAATAAAATCGTGTGGGCGCCGACGCAGTGGGAACGCTCGGTAACGAGCGTTCCCACTGCGACGGCGACGGCACGATTTTATTGCTTTTGACGTGGATTTTTGACTTCTGAGAAGTGATAATTGTTTTTTGCGCTCTCCTATTGGGCAAAATTCGGTTTAGATGTATTTTATTCAGTTCTCACTCGTAATATTTTTATAAAAAAATTAATATACGCGCTTGATAATCGAGCGTTTTCACCGCAATTGCACGATTTTATTGATTTTGACCTGGACTTGAAATTCACTGTATGGCAACACTGAGCAGCAAAGACTTATTATCAGGTAAATATTATGAGTAGATATTTTTAATATTTTTTAATGCCTAATTAAAATATTCCGCATTAAATATGATTTCAGAAAATACATCACAACGGTGGCTAATTTTTATATTTATTTGTAGCATAGAAAGGGTTAACTCATACATATTATTATTTATTTAAGAAATTATATTACGATGTTAAAAAATATACAAAATACCATTTCATTTTGTCAAAAGTCATTTTGCAATTTGTCACTATTTTTATGAATAAAAGATTAAAAATACGTTTTAAAGGAGCAGCGAAACTGACTTCACAATCCTTTAAAATAAAATCAGAAATCAAATGTATGTCTCAGTTAAAATATAATTTAACACCTCAAAATACACTACATACTACATATGACACATATATTAAATATAATATATATCACACGCTGATATTGGAAATTGGCGAAACAGGAGCGATGCCACAATGACAAATCGTACCACTGCGGTGTCCCACTGGGCGTTCGCTGGAAAACAGGATACCGATATATCACCATAATTTAAAAGGTACGTACCCGTGGTTGTTGTCGCCAAGAAGATTGTATGACTCACGAGTCATAAAAGTTGTTCGCGCCCTCGAAGGTGAGCGAATAATAATTTTATTGATATCAATTTATTTCTCGTATTTATGATCGAGCCTTTGCTGAGATAGAGCTGAGTAACATTTCATTTTTGTCACAATTTAATACAGCTGTGTACATACGACTTTCGACATGATTCACAGTCATTGCACCTGTCAAATCATGATAGGATAATACTACTTACACTCAACTTTTTAAAAAAGTTGAAAAATATAACCTAAAATGCTATTTGTGATCAAGAACAAAATATGGATTTATTTTTGCCAAATTTATTAAATATTTTTCAGATCAAGACGACATATTTTATTAGACTGGAATAAAAGGACCTATTGGGAACAACCAATTGTTTATTTGCTCTTCGTTTTAATCTTTGTAACGAAACATTAGACTTTATAAATATATAATATATAACACAATATAAAAAAGTTTAATAACTTTGTTATAAGATTATATTTATACTATAAAAATATTTGTGAAACAAAGAATTTAAGTATTGTCAAGATACAAATAAAGGATACTCATCGTAAAATTAACAGATTATTTTTTGTAAGAATGTTTCGTATGGAAAACAAAAATCGAATTAGATCCGTCATTAAATATTCGTTCTTAAATTACGACCGACGCATTAGGAGTTGAAGAAGCATCTTAAAGCCGTGTTAAGTGTCAATTTTTATTTATACCACGTTCTCCGTGTGTTTATGCTCCCCCCTGTGCTCAGAATTCTCCTTTTTAATTTTTATACATCACGCACGCGTGTTTTCCCAAAATGTTTTGACATACAACTTTTATATCGGCCATTAGAAGCCTTCGACGATGAATCGAATTCGAACGATCGGACAGCACGAAATCGTTAATATAAATACATTTTTTTTTTCTAATATATATTAATTTATAGCAGGACATAAATGCCGTTAATTTATTACAGGATCGAACGTAAACTCAACTACCCGTGTTGAATTTTTTGTGCCGCCGTTAAAGCTTTTTGATTCGATTTTAATTCACTCAATACACGCCATAACTGGCGGATAATAATGACCATGAAAAATCCGCAATAGCACACTAGATTGATTTTTGATTCATGGATCGAAGAGAAGCTTATTTTTATTGCTTTCAAATTATACACACAGTGTGATCAAAAAGTGTCGATTTAATTTTTTTTAAATTTTGTGATTAAATAATCAGTCTTGTATAAGAATTAAGTCTAACGAGTTATTAACATAAACACAACTACAAACAATTTTTTTTATTCAAATCTTAATAAAAAATATTTGATGTGTAATCAAAAAAGTGTATCAAACATATTTAGAAAAAAAATAAAAACCAACCTCAAGTAGTATTTAAATTCCATATAAAATAGTTACTGATTATATTATTATACCTAAGAAGTCTGATAACAGCCAAAAACGACATTAGCGAGAAAATAAAAAAACAAATAATAAAATTATGTTAATATATAATAAAAAATAAAATAGTAATTTAAGACTAAAAATCTCGATTGATGACGAGTTGTAAATTTTAAATATCCTGTAGCATGACAATAAAATGAAGCATATTCTTAGAAATCTGCTATTGTATATTGTGTTATTTATTATTCTGAATATAAATCATTCATTAACGACTCGGTGGCTGGTAGCCTAATTGTGTCGGCGCGACTTTCCGCAAATCATTTAGCGATCCGGGGGTTTCTGTGGAGTTTTTCGAGTCCGAAAATAAAAATTGACCTCTGGAAAAGGAGTCGGCTGTCAAAACTAATGGATGCTTCATCCTTCTTTGGCGAAGCGCCCCGCCAGCATCCCACGAGGGGGCCCCCATTGGAATAACTTCTTTTCGCTCTTCCATACTTATATTTATTTCTCTTAAAGCTGTATCTCGCTATGGGGAAGCTCGCACAAACTGAATTATGACTTATCAATTTCAAATTTTTAACGTTAATAGCATAGGTGAAAAACTATACCTACACGACTCGTGGCATTGTTTGTTTTTGTGAAGCATGAAACATATGATATATGACCGATTCTTGTGCAAATATTTTGGATATTAATTTTTTATTTATGTAGATTATAACTAGTTATGTATGTTACAGGAAAGCGAATTTTTCTCTAGCTCATGCAGATATGTATCAAACAATAAATAGTATCAGTATTTGTTTTGTCACAGAATTATGACTTCACACTGTTTGTAAAAATACTGCAATATTTAAAATCAATTGAATTAAACCCTAATCTAACTTAAAATAATTAATCAAATAAAAGCGCAAAACTATAGTTAAGTTTGGTTGGGTTTGACTCTAAATAGCAAGTGGACGTTTCGCATTTTTAAAATTTAGTTTAATAAATATTTTAGAGCTGCATTTAATTTCACATCTATAGGTAAAAATGTATCCGAATATGATTTTACTGAAACGCCAGTAAAAATGTAATTTCACTGTAACATAATATATAAAGGTGATACATATGTACTACTCCAGCAAGTGTACTAGTAAAATTGAGAGATGATGAGAAATTTTTACTCTCTAGACTCTAGAGAGACCGTCAAAAAATAATATGTAGATATAAATTCATACAGGGTGATAATTTTAAATAATGAGTGTTCAAAATTCATATATTTATTAATAAAAATCCACACACTTTTCAATAACTGAAATATTTTTCCATCGAACCAAATGGATACTATTCATCAATCGAAATTAAACTCTCAATATGTAATACCTAGACCTTGTACGTACATACATATTACACGATAAAAAATAAAATAAAATTACACGTTAGTAGTAAACGTAGTAAGTAGGTTCGAACGAATTCTAAGAAAATTGAAATTATCTACTATTTTTTGTCGGTGGTCAAATTGATCATTACAAAAGAGCACGATCAAACAATTTCATGTTTACCAATTTACAACGGCAACTTCTGTTCTTAATCGTTAGCCACTACCGTTTCGTTCGAATTTCAACCATGGTTGAGCCCCCGTCGTCCATTTATTAAAAGTTCAATTAACTTTTGATTAATGAACGTCTCAGGATAAAGTTCTTACATAAATATCTGAGATGGGGGCAGCCTCCGACTCTAATATGAAAACAATAGGGGGCCCTTGAAAATGCCCTCTGCTCCTTGATGTGTTCGCACACAACGTCAGAAAAAATAGACTATAATATGATGGAAAAAATAAACGAGAAAAGAGCGTAGCATTGTGCGTGATATATTAAAACAAACAATGACTTTCAAATACCTACACGATGCTTATGGTGGGTATGATTAAATATATGTTATAGTGATACAAGATCGTTTATAATTAATTAAAATATTAGCAAATAATAGTTCATATTTTGCTTAAAAAAAGACATTAACCATTAGTTGTGATAAGATAAAAAGTTCAATATTAATAATACATACATATTTTATTTTTAATTATATGATATTTTCTATGAGCTAAAGTAGCTCATTAATTTTATATTTAATACTTTATTTAAATCATCACAATTTTTATCCGTAAGATAAGGAAAAATCTAGAAAAATCTTAACTGTGATGATTGATTTATAATAATCACTAATTCCGATCTCCCAGACACCATAGAAATTGAAAAATACAGGTATTTTAAGTATTAGTCTATTGTGCTGGTGAAATTTTAATTATGATGTATTGGAGAATAATGCATTAGATATAATAATTTAAAACTCAAAATTTGTAGAGTTTCAGATTGAAGACATTATCGATAATAAACATAAATATGTTTAAGTTTTTTTTACTGCTTGTAAGATCTGTTATTATGAAGAAATGTCTGAGAGGTGTAGTAGCATTATTATCAACACGAATAATATACAATATATATACTTTATTATTTTAACTAAAATATATTTAATTTGTAATTGTACGTATACAGATAAAATACAAACAAAAAATTAAAAAGGATTTAAAGCAATCCTTTTTTATAATAAATATATTTTATAAATTACATAAATATTATTGTCTGAGAAATAGAAATTATTAATTATTACGGCAAATCATTTGTTAAAGTTGATGATTAATATATGCAATAACGATATACCATTAGTTTAATTTGGTGACTAATACCTGAAAGACCTGAATTTTATTTAATTCATACATTAACCTTAGTGTTTTTTCCATTTCTACCTTATCAAAGAATTCAGAATTTATGAATCTTGTTAACCTCGTTGTAACGCATTGGAATAACGCCTGTCATATATCAATGGAAGATTTATTTACTTTGTGATAAATATATGTCAAAGAGGTTTTTATTTTAGATTTTTATAGTTCAGATGAACATCAATAAGCGAATCAATTATTTACTCCGCATTGTCTAAAAAACATCATGGTTATTATAGACCAGACCAAGAATTGAAAAAAAATAGATAAAAGCTTCACTACCAAAGAATAGTAACCTGAAAATCGAAAAACTTACTGTATATTTTACAAATTATAAAAAAAATATTACGACTTTATCATCACACATTGTTGGAAATTATTTTTTACTTTTCTTTTTTGTATAGCTCATCTAAATATGCTAGAAGTTTTTAGTTATGTGGGTTAGTATGTAGGATCGTTTTATTTTCAGCTATCATTTGAAACTAATCATATTAGATTTATCGATATCAAGGTTTAAAGTATTTTTTACACGATGGTGACTTATATGTATTGGAATTATGTTATCAAAGATGTATGATAAATAAATTTATATAATATTTAAAAGTGGTAATAATAATAAATTACCCTTTTTACACTTGATTGTATTATTAAAGACTAAATATAAAATAATGCATCTTAAGTGATTTTTTTACACTTGTAATTTAAGATCGTTCCATCGATGTATGTTTTGTAATTAATTCCCATAAATTAGCCTGTCGACGCCGGCAACACCTCACAACAAATTACCATTGATTGACAACGTGAGATTGGCTCGTGAAACCCAACACTCGGCCCGTTCGGTCATTAGTTTCGATTTAATTGATTAATTCGTCTGGTATTACATATTCAAATTAGTGGCGGGCAACACCGATCGTCTTAGCACGATCCGATCGCGTGCTAAGGCGATCCTCTTCGAAACCGAAGCCTTATTAGATTAGGTGTTTTAGGGTGACCCCCCGTCGCCACCCGTTGCGGTACTTAATAAATGTAATGTACAGAAGTGGTGTGCTCATGAGGCTTGGCTGACTTTCCGAGGCGAACTTTCGTTTTGTATGCGCATATTAAAGCAATGCGTGCAGAGTCCAGTGGCGTGCGAAAAAACCTATAATATTCTTGTCTAAAATTTTTAATTATTTATTATCTTCGCAACCTTTCTGATAAGATTCATCAGTCACAATTGCAAAAACTTATTTGCATGTATTAGCCATTAAAGATTTAAAAAATAAAATATGGACTCTTTAAATGTTTACTTAAAGGTATAGGATACAGTTCTTTAGGACAGGCCCAGCCAAAAAGTCAGAATCAAAATATTCACAGTTGAAAATTGTGTTCGTTATTAATTTAAAATATTACAAAGTGAAAATCTTTTTCACGGCAACATATTCAAAATCGATTTGATTAATATTAACCAGAGTTGATTTTATCTAGGAAAACAATGATTCCGGGCCTCATGACAAAAATGGTATTTTATGTATTTTTTAACATCGTAATTTATTTTTTTAATAAATAATTGTAGGTACTAGTTAACTCTTTCAATGCACAAATATTTTACAACATATTTTATACGAAATATTTTATTTAGTCATTAAAAATAATTTAAAATATCTGTTCATAATTTTTACCTGACTTTTAGTCGTGTTTTCTTTGTTGCTCAGTGTTGCCATATTGTGAACTTCCAGTCCAGTTCAAAAGCAATAAAATCGTGCCATTGTAGTGATAACACTCGATTATTAAGCGTTTATATTTAGACTTTTCCTAACAATATTACGAGTTAAAATCAAATAAAGCACATTTAAACCGAATTTCGCCCAATAGGAGAGCGCAAAAAACAATTAACACTTCTCAGAAGGCGAAAATCCACGTCAAAAGCAATAAAATCGTGCCGTCGCCGTCGCAGTGGGAACGCTCGTTACCGAGCGTTCCCACTGCGACGGCGCCGACACGATTTTATTGCTTTTGCCGTGAATTTTTGCCTTCTGAGAAGTGATAATTGTGTTTACGCTCTCCTATTGAGCAAAATTTAGTTTGAATATACTTAGATCAGCCCTCTTATATTAAAAGTTTATAGTAATATCGGTAAGGATAGTTTTTAAATATTTTTTAAACGTTTCAAAAGCAAAAAAAGTCAACAATAATTTGCAAATTAATTTTAACACAAACGTAGCCGCGTCAAAGTACTACAATCTGAACCTTTGAACAATTATGTTTATTGTGAAAGTACTACCTAGAAAGTGGGTGCTTTTGGAGGCAATGTTCCGCTCCTTTTATTTTTTGTATGTATAAAAAGGGCTGAAGGAACTTATACCTGCAATAAATCAGTATGTACTGATTATTTGAGGTAGATTTTTATTTTTTTTATAAATATATTCTTGCTATGATTTTTTTCCAGATTCGGGCCTCGGGAATTTTCCCCCTCTCCTCCCCCCATTCTCGACAGGCATGCACACAAATGTGAGTTGGATAATCCTAAGCAAGTTTTTGTAAATATTTCAAGATTTGTTAAACGAGATTGTTCACTTCCTTGAGAGGAAAAGGAAAAGATCACCAGTGATTGCAAAATCAAAATTATATTAATTCCACATGATTTGCTTAGTAGTATATTTGCATTAAAAAGCAATGGTTAGTTATAATTCAAGACTTTAAAGCTTACTGTTTTGAAATATTTGAAAAAATAACTTACCATTAATGCTGAAACATACGTGTCAGAAATTCAGAACGATCTACAAGATTTTAAAAGGATATTAATTAATTTTAGAAAATAGTTCTAGAACTAAATATTACAAATGGTGATAGAATTATTGCGCTTATGAAAATTACACACAGCAAAAATTCTGAACATAGGTGATTGATTGATTGTCAAATATATTTTACTTAAAATTCCAATTGCTTAATATTTTTATCTATTTTTAAGTAAAATTGTATGAAATTATAGATATAAATAATATAGATGTAAATTATAAATATAATGATATAATATTTTTTAATTATAAAAATCATATTAACATACATTATTTTTTAAATATATTTATGAATTCTTAAATATACATATTTGTGTATTATATATTGATCAACTATAAACAGAATTTTCGTTTACGTAATAATCAATCCACAGAGAAGACAGATATTAAATCAGTTGCATATTTGCAGAGCTATTTATTTTAATACATTATTTCTTAAAAATTAAATTATTACTTTTTGATGTGATATTTCTTTGTAAGCCAGATTCTGTGTTATATTATTTTATTTAATTGAATATTTGTAAACGCTAGTGCGTTGATATCCCTTCGGTTTATTTTATTTAAATTGCAGTAACTTTTAAAGTTGCCTATATAATTTACTAACTACGCCCGTGCAGTGGCACTCTGTTGCTTATATTTTTTTGTTGAGTCCCTATCAATCCGTTTGGGATTAATAAGGAACGGAGGCAACATCTTCGACGGAGGAGCCAGGGGTCGCGGTTCAGACCCCTGCGATGCAGACTCCAGCCGTGATTCTTCAACGTGAAATATCATTTGTTGATTGCGGAAAATATATATATGTACATATATATTATTTTTATCAAGATACTAAGAGTGTAATATATAACTAAGACGGTGATATTCAACTTTATCAAATTTTTTTATAACCAACCCTTGTAATTAATTTATAAAAATCATTAATCATTAAATGTTTCGTCGATTTTTTTTAGTACAAATACATTGTGCCGGAAATGTTATTGTTTTTTTAATGTTAATACTTAAAAGCTTAGATAATAAAATTATTGTCATCTTATATTATTTCCGTATAAGATAAACACATTTTTAAAAAATGCATTATAATATTAAGTAAAGATGTGTTATATTTTTATTAAACTTTTTAAATATTTATTTACGTATTTCACATAAAATATAATATAAAAACCTATAATAAATAAAATAAATAGTAAAACATTGAAATTAAAATACACTTTTAAACTATCTATTAAATTCTACAACTTCATGTAATAAAAAAAATATTTTATCATCGTGTATTACCACTAATTGATTACGTAAAATATTATGTTGCACCTTCTATATTCCTATCTGCTGTTAAAACATGAAAAAGCATTGAATCAATCAATGGTTTAATAAGTTCGTAATTTATTTCTGCGTTGCAATTTTTCAAAATCTCTCTTTAATGTGAGCAATGTTTTTTAATTGCAACTTACAGAAACATTCCATTTTATAAATCTCTTTCTATATTTTTCTTTTATTGTGCTATTTTTCTAATTTCATCTTTACTTAAGCTAAAAAACAAATAGCGTACTTACAGGGTACAGAAGCATCTATGAAGTAGCAGTCCTCATGCTTTTCCGTTTAACTGCAAATAAATTACAAAAATCTTTTGAAATCCGTAATAAATATTTTAAGAGGTGAAAAATTAAAATCATCCAAATTATTTCCATAAAACATTGATAAACTTTGCCACCACCTATCTAAAATATACTCTAAGCTTAAATTTAATATACATATTTTTTATACTATTTTTTTCTAAATTGCAAGTCAATTAAAATCTTCGTCAAAGTCGAAAAAGTCAAAGCTTTGGTGAAATAATTAAATGTTATTATTTATTTATTTATTTATTTATTAAAATTATAACCATCGTGACCTGTCAGGCAAACCTAATGCGTCACGATAGTCAAAAGTACTAATACATCATAATACATACAAATATAAACAAGACAAAACAACAGACACAAATCACCTCAACAGGTGTGCATTGTCCCATACGAATTGAACCAAAACTCCATAAGTGCAAGAGAAAATGTCAATATTACTATGGACAGAATTGAGCAGATAAATGGCCTTGGCCAGAGAAGAGTTGGCAAGTGCTCCAGTTCTACACTTAACAGGCAAGAATAGTGGACGCGACCGAGAACTATATCCACCTTCAGGAGCCCACATTTGAAGCTGCTCGAGCACTGAAGGATTGTCTACAATGCCCTTGAGCAATTTCCAGAAGTGTTTAATTACATAAACACTTCTGCGAGTCGACAAAGAAACGTATCCCAGGGCTCCCAAAATAAAAGCACTGGGAAACAAGAACGGATAATACCCGTATTCCTTCAAGTATAAATATCGAAGAAATTTACGTTGTACTTTTTCCAGCTTCAATTCATTACATTGACTCATTACGCCTGGGATCCAAATGATGGAGCTAGTTTCTAGTATGCTGCGGACTAGAGTATCATAAAGAGTGCACAATACTAAAGTATTCCTAAAAGTAACGCGCATTTCTCAAGATAAAACCGAGCATTTTTAAGGATTTGCTATGAGTCTCTGCAATGTGCTGGCTAAATTTCCAACGTTCTTCGAAAGTCACTCCTAAATCCTTAGTTGAAGAAAACCTTTCCAGAAAATATCCACCTAGATGGTATAAATATTTTGCCGGCGTTAACGACCTTGAAAATGAAATTGTGTGACATTTCTTTACACTGAAAGGCAATTGGTTATAGCAAGCCCATTTCCATATAGAGTTGAGATCCTCCTGTAGGTCGAGGGAATCAGAAATCGAATGCATTTTCTTGTAAATTTTCAAGTCATCTGCATATAATAAAAAATCTGAATGCTCTATTGCTGTTTCTATGTCGTTAATGAACAATAAAAACAACAATGGACCCAAATTGGTCTTATAACTCCAGTAGGGGTCTTATATCGTTCTGAAAAAGAGTTATTATACTTGACGAATTGATATCTATTGGTCAAGTAATTAATGATAATAAATAGTTATTATATAATCGAACAACTATTTATTATCATTAATTTTATTTTTTTTCTACGCTTTTATTAATTTTGAGGAGTCTACAAAATATTACTTATCCTGAACCTCGCATTTTTTTCTGGCCCTGCTACTAATTAGAAATATATTAAAAAAGCTAGCTGTCAATTAGCTATATAAAAATTTAATATAATAAAATACACCAAAATTAATAATTAAAATTTTTGAGAAATCCAATTAATGATTACGTATTCGAGTATATCTTAAATTATATTTTGTTTAACTTAAGAAAAGATTTTTTAATTTACCGAAATATTGGTAATTAGAAATAGTAATAAAAATTATTTATATTTACCAGAATGTCTTTATATTAAAATCGTTGAAATATTATTTATTTGATATTTTATTTTAAGCCTGTCAGATAGTTTTAAAACATTTTAAAGTAGATGTTTATGTTTTAATAATGTGATCACTGTTTACATTTAAATTTAAGTAGATATAAATTTCAATTTTATTGTGATAAAAAAGCTTTAAGCTTTATTTTATAACATACGTTATATTTTTTAATTATACGAAATTATCTACTTTTTACCAAAATTATATTTTAATTTATGTACCTTAAATTTTTCCAACTTTAAATTAAATATTGACGAGAAGATTAATATGTTAGCTCGTTCTATAATGTGACAAATATATTATTAGTATTTATTTTGCATTTATATGTGAGAGCCCACATACACGATAATTACATTTGATTTGATTAATACACCAGCCATAATGAGGAAACAAGCCGCTCGTTTGATATGTGAGGATTACCGAAAACTACGGGAAGCCTTCTCCTACTAATCCATAAGCATTCTTTCCCACGTTCGAAAAGTTTAAGGAGCTTTCGTTTCGTGCTTTCGAGACCAAACAGTTAATAAGCGATCAGTTTGCGCGGGCACGACTTGCAAATGCTACAGTTCCGGATAAATTTATTTACACTAAAAAATTGGCAATAAATAAAATATCACAAGAATCATTAACATATGTATATTATGAGTTAATTTCCCGATTGTGCCAGATGTGTTCGGGCATTAAGAGATAAAGGAATTTCATTTAAACGATTTAACACGGATTCCATGGCATCGAGAAACGAATGGACATAACACAAAGGGCGACCGGTGGTTTTATTTTTGGGCATCGTCGGGTTATTAATGATTTTCCTTAAATTCTGTTATTAGATTATCAGTGGGTGTTCTCGTGTCGGAGCAGCACCGAAAGCCAACGAGGGAAACGTCGATTTATACTAGCGCACAAAAGGAACGAGAGATTGCCATTGAGGCCTTACAAAGATCGTCATTTATTAAAATAAACATTTTTTATCTTTTAAATGAATGCAGGTATCCGACGCAATAATATTATGTGTGTATTTTATGGCTTGAAGTGTATGTAGGCTACTTTTAAATGCATTAATTTAATAACGTCTATTATTGTTGCTATTAATAGCAAGTCTAGTTGCTGCCGATCGCGTTGCTAAAGAGGTGTTAACAAATATTGATCGGCGATCTCGCCAAAGGTGTGCTCCATTCATCATGTTCGGTATGAGTGATATCAGCCGTTGGCTGCTGCGATAAATCAATTTCCCTTCTATATCAAAACATGACACGAACACATTACGTCCCGGCGTATAAATCACTCTCCGTGCAACAGAAAAACTCTTTAATAGAGCAATTAGTTATTGCATGCAAGCCATGTAAGGGGGCGGGTGATTGTGAGAAAGCGCGCTGATTGAATATTTTACGGTTGAAACTTCAACTCAATGGCTTTAGCAGTTATAGTAAAGTAAGTCAAAAGCATGAAACTAATAGTTGATCTCATATTTTTTTTTTTTTAGATTAAATTAAGACCATCGTGGCCTAACAGGTTACCCCAATGCGCCACGATGGTTGAAAACAAATTTTAAATTTATGAAACATAAAAAAACGTATATATACTTTAATATAACAATACTTAAACATAACAAAAAATTATAAAATATCAAAATTAAATGATACAAACTGGATCAGATCCTCGTAGCTAACATTAAATAAATCAATATGTAATGCCAGCGTATTAAGGAGCCGGATGGCCACCGCTATAGACGAGTCAGCAAGTGCGGATGTCCTAGCCCCAACGGTATGAAAAGAGGTCGCGATCGTGATTCTCGAAAATGTTCCGGAACCCAAAACTAGAATTCCTCGAGAATAGCTAGATTGTCGACAGCACCTTTTAGTAATTTGAAAAAATGCTTAGCGACATACAGCTTTCTGCGAGAACTCAGCGAATCATATCACAACGCTCCTAAAAGAAAGGCGCTGGGATATAAGTACGGATAATAACCAAATGTCCTTTTGTAAAGGTATCTGAAATACCTTTTTTGAATTTTTTCCACTAAAAGGGAATATTTGGCTATTCGGGGATTACAAATTATAGATCCCGATTCAAGAATGCTACGAACTAAGGTGTCAAAGAGGATGCGAATAACTGACGGATCGTCAAAGTGAAAGGCATTCCTCATAACAAAGCCGAGCATCTTGGAAGATTTATCACAGATGTCGTGTATGTGTAGAGAGAACCTCCATTTGCTCTCGAAAGTGATTCCGAGATCTTGAGTGGAAGTTTTTCTAGCCAAAACGTTACCGCCGAGATAGTAGAAATAAGCTGATGGCAAACGGGATCGAGAAAATGACACAGTATGACACTTTCCGACACTAAAGAGCAGACGGTTAATGGAAGCCCATCTCCACAGAGAGTCTAAATCACTTTGTAGAGAGAAGGAGTCAACAACAGATCGAATGCATTTATATAATTTTAAATCATCTGCGTACAGAAGAAAACTTGAATTTTTAATTGCTGTATTTATGTCATTAATAAATAACACAAAAAGCAGAGGTCCCAGATTGGATCCTTGAGGAACCCCCGAAGGGGTAAAATATTCTTTTGACAATCGACCACCATAGGTTACAAACTGTCTACGATTGCTTAAATAACTCGAAAATAACCGAGTTAAATTATCCGAGCAACCGAGGTTCGGCAATTTTTTTAATAACAACCTATGACAAACTTTGTCAAAGGCTTTTTGAAAATTTGTATACACGACGTCTACTTGAATTCCCGCATCGAGAGAAGTTGTCACCGTTTTGGTATATAACTGATTTGTAATAATTATTAACATTGTTCCTCAAAATCCTCTATTTTTTAATTTATCTAATATATTTTACGTAATATTTTTTTAAGCAATATTAAAAAATACAGGTAGGCATTAAGATTATCAGTATAAACAATTAAAACGTTATCTTATCAATGATAAATATAGATTATAAGGGCTGGAACCCGAATTTCTCTAATAATTCCAGCCATATATTAATTGTTAATTTTAATACATTTAAAATATAATTATTTATATAGTTGTCACCAATTCCAAGACTTTCCCAAACTTTAGTGTTTTAAATACGTACTTGTTGTGTCTGATTAATTAACCTAATTGGTAATGATTAACTCCATTGTAACGCATTGGGCATACGCCTATCAGGTTACAATAGATTAAAAATATATGTATATGGCAGCGTATTTAACGTAAACTGTTGATATTACCTCTGTAAATGACACTAGGATCCCATGGTCAAAATTACTGCTTCTTCTCGAGAATTATTCTTAAGATTTTTTTCAATAAACGTGCAAAATGATTTTAAGAATTTTCTTAAGCTGTTTTTCCATTAAAATTCACATTCATTCTATAATTTTTAAATGATTTACCACCACTGTAATTTTGAAACCAAGTTTTAAATTCGCTAAATTCACAGATGCATTCACAGCAGGTAGTTCAAAAAGAGATTAACAGTCCGAAAACGTTTTTTGACAATATACGTTATATGATAAACTCTATGAATTGCGATTAGCAAGCTAAATTTGCTGGTCTATAAGGAATCTTAATTAAAATTAAACAGTCATCAAATATAAATAGTAATATATGTGTTTTATATGGTAGAACTAAAAATAAAGAAATTGTGGAATATTAAATACTTTTTCAGTCTAAATGTTACTAAACTGACAAATAATAAAAGTGATTTTCATTGTTTTTTTATTTTTTTTAATATTATTTTTATATTCTATTTTATCTTATTGATTTTAAGAGAAGCTTAGAATCTGTTAAATATAAAATTCGTTAAAAAAACAATTAAATTATTTTGTATTTCTAGGACCACAAAAACATACATCAATACAACAAAAATATTGTAAGAAACTAATACAGGTGGCCCTCGACTTTTGAACGTTCGACTTTCACACAATTCGCTATTTCGCACATATTAAAAAAAACAATTTTTATTTTTTTTAAATGTTTTGATAGCGGTGAATCCTTTGCTTCAATTGGACGTTCGTATGTTACAAACAGGTCTACGATATGTTCAATTTTGCAAAATTAAAATTATAAGAATACGTTCAAAATTGTGGAAAATAAAGATATATTTCCACAATCTTTAATGATATGTTTCCAAAAAAACACAGCAAAAAAAACCTGGATGAAATGGAAAATTTTTGTCATCGTAGATCGATAACCAACATTAAAAAGGTGTCCCTTGGAGTATTTCAATTATTCAAGCAAAAGCTCTTAGTTTGCACAAAGATTGGAAGGATAGATTAAAAAATATTTTAACACGGTTTTTCAAGCAAGTAACGGTTGGTTTTACAATTTTAAAATGAGGTATTCTTTTTATAATATTAAATTTACTGGAGAATCGGCTGATGCGGATAAAGATGCTGCAAAAGAATTTATTTCCTAATTAACCAAAATTATTAGAGATGTAGAATATTCCTCTAGCCAAATATTTAATGTAGATGAGACAGGTTTATTTTGGAAAACTCTTTAACAATGAAAAATATGAATGAAGCCTTCACGCACCTTGACAAATTTTTAAATATTATGGAAGATTGTGATCCCAATGGAGAACGCATATCTCAAGTGCGTGGGGCGATCAATAAAAACATAGCATGTTATAAAATAATATATGAAGAAAAGAAAAAGAATAGTGGAAAACAGTTAACTCTTGATAACTTTTCAAAGGAAACACCCGCAAACCCCACTTAAACGTGTCTCTAAAACGCCTCTTACACATTTTATATTTACTTGATAAATAAATATTTTAAAATACACACAATTTCAATTTTTTTACTTCCCTCGACTTTCTTACATTCAACATACGCACACATTTTCAGGAATCAATTATGTGCGAAAGTCGAGGCCCCCTGTATATTTAAATAAAAAAACAGTTAAATACAAAAACTTGTAACTCAAAATCTTTCTAATTTTTTCACCCTAACCCCGCTATAACTTTGATTTTAAATTGCGATAATAAAGCACATCTTTATAGATAAGAGGGATTGTTTTTTGCAGCACATCTTCAATGAATTTGATCATATTGAAGTACATATGACGATAAAAAATCGCTTTATTGGCAATCGAGCCATTTCATTATTTTGAATGATGCTTTAAAGTTATATATATATTTTTAATAGCAAATATAAAAACGGCCAGTTAATTTAAGATTAAACCATTTCGTTACACATTAACCACCACGGATCACCTCCGATCGCATCGCCATAAACCGATTACTCTGAACCATCAACATTTAGCGTCATCAAATTAATTTGACTTTAAGTGCAGCAAGGGGCTACGCCATAAAGTCCTTAACGGCTGAATCCGCGTTTAATTCTTTACGACCAGCGACCACGTTTGGCGGTTAATTAGCAATCAATGACCGATACGATAAGAATGTAATTAAAAACGGCTATCATACCCCCAGCAATTACCATACCTTAGTCGAGAAATGAGAGAGAATGTCGTGGCTCACAAACCTTTTTTAACTATTTTTTGTATCTAAAGTTATGATGTTACATTTAATAGATAACAACGAATCACTGTATAATATATAATAGACTACAACATAACCTATATTGAACTGCGTTCTATGTTACGAAGTTTCGGTAACCCTCTACGATGATATTCATTATTTAACAACCGTAATCGAACAAGCTAAAATATCATCAGTACCCAAGCATTAAAATATACTCGATTCCTGAACTTTTTCTATTCTATATACTCGATTCGCAGGTCAAAGTCATTCCCGATATGTTTAATATTTTTTTTAATAAAAATACACATTGCCAATTTTACTTTAATTAAATTTATTTTCAGTTCGCAAAACATATTTTGTAAAATAAAAAATATTTTAAAAATATTTTTTTTTTAAATATATTTTATTTTAAAAATATATTTTATTAAAAAAAATATTTTAAAAATAAATTTTATTTATAAAATATTTATTTAAAAACCCCAAAAACTCATTTCCATCTTCTACGTCAAAATCTGTTGATTCATATTTCTTATAAAGTACATTTATGACTGGCATGATTTAAATATATAACGTATCTAAATCTATATGTTGTGAATATCAAAGGATCTAAGATTGAACCTTGGAAAGCTCCAGCAAATGAGGCTCTGGAATTTCGCAAGTAATTTTTAATTTTAATTAGAAAAATTATATCACATAAAAACGAGTTAATTAATTTATCTAAAGCTTGCGCCAAAATTTTACCATAATATTGACACCGTTGGTTGTTAATATTATATCAAATTCTTTCAAGCGATTTTCTTTATCTTTCAAATTTCCATGGCATTTCATTTTCCTGATACCAAAGCAAATCTGTTTTTTTTTCTTCATATAAATATATTTAAATATCGCCGATTTCTTGTACTCGTCCCTTCATACAATATTAAGCTAAATCAAACTCCTGATTCCTTGATTTTTCAACTTAGATATCATTTGTATTATAATATTATACATAACGACATTAACGTAGAATTCATAAAAGATGAAATATCGATCAAATACACGACATACAGTGACAAACTAAAACTCCACCCAAACAAAATGGCAACCGAACTAATTGACTATAGAAATGAAAAATTAAACGATTTATAACATTTGACATACTTGACAGACATGACAAATAATAAATATAATAAACAAATATATTAGTATTAAATAAAATAAATTAGATTTTGATAAATTATTTTTGTATTATTTTATAAATTTTGATAAATTAAAATAAATGAGACATGACAAATAATAAATGTAAAATAGTAAATATAATAAACAAATAAATTGGTATTAAATTAAATAAATTAAATTTTGTAATAATAAATATAATTTACTAATTGCTTATGTATAGACAGATTAAAAAAGATATCATTTCACATTTTACTTTATAAAATCATTCGATTAGTCTCATTGTACCTGACGAATTTTTAGGTAAGTTGTAACCTTTAACAGATTTTTTTATAAAGGTACAAGTTGAAATAACATTAATCCAGATTTTATCTTCGGCGGTTAAAAAAGCTACAATTTCTGCAAGTGATCTTTTTAACATAAATTTTGCCAATGAAGATTTGTGATCAATATTGCTTGTCTTTGATAAACTACAATCTTCAACAACTTCCCTACACTATTCTATTATTGTGATACCTATCTAAATGTATGTAAAATGGTCCAAGTGGGTCAGAAACTTTAATTAATTGAATATTTAATAAAAATTAAGGATGTATTCAAATATATTCTTAATTTCTTTCTCGGTTTTTACCGATATAATTTGTTTAACCAATTAGTGCAAAAAATCAAATAATTGCTTATAAAGTATTATTTAATTGAAAATATATAATTTACTAAAATTGGTTATTTTATTATTTATAATTACTAAACTAATTGAAATAAAATCTTTGCATCTTGAAACAACAAATACAAAAACGTAATAGTTACTTTACAAAAAATTGCGACACACGCCTGTTTTTGAGATAAACGTTAAACGATAATAAATGGTGGGCTTTTCCAACATTTTATTTCGTACAACGAACGAATTCTGCGAATTTTTGCCATAGTAGAGACAACCGATAAACATTCTATTCACAAATGCTTTTCGAGGGCGTAAAAAAATTTTTGTTGAGAAAAAAGCGTCTCATTTTCTCGTATTTTTAAACAAAAAGCCACATTAGCCACTCGGATTTATTAAAAGATAAACGACTACCTGTATTGTTCAATTATAAAAATTGCTTCATTGTAAGATTTTTTCAAATTTCATTTACGATAATATAAGCGAATATTTTACGAATATTCGATTAATTATTCGCATATTCATATATACCATATTTGCGTTAACACAGTCAGTTCGAAAGCTATCCATTTCATCATTATTCATAATTGAGAAATAAATGGCAACTTTGGATTTACACCCAGCTCTAAAGCACACGATACGGATATACGTTCGATATGCTTTTCATTGCTCCTGTTTATATTTGAACAAATTTATAGAAATTAAAATCATTACTATATTTTTTATATTTATCGATTTTATAAATATATCGAGCGTATATCAGTATCGTATGCTTTAGGCCTAATAGTATAGCAAACTTGCCATCTCTTTTTTAATTAGGAATAATGATGACATGGAGAGCTTTCGAACTGACTATGCTAACGCAAATAGAGTATAGTTTAAAATCGGGCGAATAATTCAAATATTAAATTTAGAACTCTACTTGGGAGTAGCGGTGATCGCTAAAATTTGCGTTAAAGCGTCGAGGATGCTCGACTTTGTTATGCGGAACGCGTGTCACTTGAATAATTTATTGTCGATTAATATTCTGAAACAGTTTAAGTTAAAGGTTTATTTTATATATTTTACAATAATACTTGTACGTGGACATTGACACTTGAGTAATGCTCTTCAGGCTATTAAGAAGTAATTGACTTATTAAATGGATTTATTATGTGTAATATTTTTATTTTTATGTAAGATAGGCTAGTTTGAAGCATCCTTGAATATAGCTTCATTATCTGGAATTCAAGTGAAACGAATTATTCCTTGTTGGAGAATATTTAAAGACAAACTAAAAATTAAATTAATTATCGTATTGAAATGAACATTTTAAATGAAAAAACATTAAGTGACGAAACTAGACTTTACAAAAACTGCAAAGTGTAAATTATAAATAGCTTGACACAAATTTAAGGAGTACTCAATTCCTCTCATTCCGATACTCATAGTTGATGATTTTAGCTTTACATGATTTTTCCGCGCGGGTGTCCAGGAAACTGTTAAATTCGATTGCTTCTTAATCAGATTTTTGTTTATATCCTTTTATATCACTGTCTCGGTTCGAACAGTGATTGAATGTTATGGTTGATGGACGACCACACCAATACACACTAGCGTCGATATCATAAAGGGAGTCGCAATAAAACGAAGTTTGTCGACCCTAAAGGTCCCACCGTGGTTTATGTGCTCTTTATGGCCGCTATTGATGAACACTTTTATATCAGAGACCCTCGCGATTTGAATTTTACGAACGGATGAGAAGGAGGGCCTCGAATTGACCTCCAAACTGCCATCATATGAGTTAAAGTTTGCTTCAGATTATCAATGAAAAATACACTATTGTTTAAAAATATAATAAAATAATCATCATCATGTGTTTAGGGTTTATCACAGTCAATTGCCGGACAATGTGGACAATCGCCGCTGTAAATCATAGTCCATAATATTAAATATAAATCACGTGCACTAGCATGTGCATGAGGTATTAGTATTATAGAAAGGTGACTTAACCCGCGGCACTCTGTGAACCGTGAGAATGTTACAAACTCTTCGTGGGCAGTTACAATATGTTGCTTACCAGTACGTCACAATTGATCTTAAACTCAACATATCCAATGATCAGTGACCCCGTTATAAGCGCGATCACTCATCGACAAGGTACCTACAATAAAAGTTTGTTTGCTTGTTTTTTCTCTCTAGCGCTATTATTGCTTCAGTACATTTAGAACAAATATGACATATAATTAACATATGCAAAAATACAACATGACATACTCACGCGTATAATATTACATGCCGTTTGATTTAAAAGAATGGCGAGTACAAGAAGATCATATACAATAGATTGTAATGTATCTTAATCTAAATAAAACATATAAACTTATAATGTGTTATATTATATAACTTTCTATTAATTCTCCAATATCAATCTTTAAAAAAATTAAATTAACCCCAATCGGCCGATTTAAGAATTATATGGAGTATCTATAAATTGCAGTAACAATTTCACTGCATACATACTAACATAAAAGCGCAAATTTACTAGAAACCATTTGCGTAGGATGAGTCCGCTTAGTGGTCAGAAATAGCAAACAGTTTATCATCAACGCCCTAATTACAGTAAATCCAAACAGCTCTAGTGATTTCCCAATTATATATAAGCAATAAATAAAACTTAGCACGGAAGCCGTAAATAATTTAATTAATATCCAAGCACTGATTGCTCAATCGCTGATGGTATACGTATAATATACATCCAATAGTCGGCTACAAAGTAAGGATATGTTTACACAGATTGATTGGCAGTAAATCGATCGTAGTTTAGATTTTAAATCTTTATCAAGCGCCGTGTGGCAGTAAAGCGCGCAGATTCTTCTTACGTTAATGGTTTTAGAACGAAAGATATATGGCCAAACGTCACCTTTGGATTGGGGATCGATTGAGTAGTAAAATGGCGCAGTCATATAATGTAGTTTATAAGAATGCGCATGTGAGTTCATTGTATTTTCAATATAGTTTGTAATGTGGTACAAGCATTAGTCATTATAAGTCAGACGGACTAGAATCAATCTGGAAGAGTTTAATACAGATGTCTAATTTAAATAAATTATCATGGTATTGGGTTTAGGTTTTTAAACAATTTTGTATCATAGTTAAAATTATGAAACATCACAGGAATTCGTAATCTGATTAAAATGTATTTTTTATGATTATTATTTTTCTATTAAAATTTCAGTTTATAACTAATATTGATTTTCTTTAGAAAAACTATTTTTAATTTTAAGATTGATTAAATTGTATTATGATAAATGTTAATATAATAATAAGACATACTAATTTTAAAAATATCATTTTTTTTCTATATGAAATGTGTCACCTAAATTTATAGCTTTTTAACCATTTTTCTTGTATTGCTTTTTCTAATTTTTTTTTTTTAAATTGAGTTTTTAATTATGATAGTACATAATTGTAGAAAATATGCAATGTGTAGTTTTATAATATTAATTGAATATTGATTTTTAAGTAAAAAAATGAAATTTAATATGTTTTCTGTATTGCAATAAAAATGCTGATTTAGTTAAATTAATATTAAATAATATTTTTTATACACAAAAATATGTGTGTGTGTGTAAAAAATATAAATTCTCTAATAAGATTAATGCGGAATAAATACTTTTATTAAATTCATTAATATATGAAATTGCTTTTAATTTTATAATTTATAATATTGCTATCATAGTAATATATTTAACTGCTTTATTTATAAAAATGTAATGCATCATTTTTATTAAATAAGAGCTATGCTCACAATATTTTGCCACAAAGCTGTAATAATTTATTCATATATAGTAATTTAAAAATCTATTTTAATTTTTAAAACATATGTTTAATAGGAAAAATATGAATATACATTTTCACATGATTAGATACAGTGAATATGTATATATATATATATCGATTGTTTGATACATTTTCCCTGTGGCCTAATTAGTGAAAATATATTTCTACTAGTAAAAATATAATTTTACTGTCAAATACATATTTACTGTAACATAAATATTATATTATAAAAAAACAAATAACCAAAATCAATTTTACATTATAAAAGTTCTTATTAGGTGAAGTTGGGTTAGTTAGTTTGCTCAGGTTAGGTTTGTGTTTAAATAGCAAATGGACGTTTTACAACTGTCAAATTTAAATTTAACAACATCGCCTGTTAACCTTTTCTGCGCCTTAAGCGTGTTAACGCGCACAAATGTCTGGGCGCATGAGGCCATTCAAAATGAACGCATTAACGCGCTTCACTTTGCACTTATTTTACTAGCGTTTTGTATGCCGTAAAATATGTTACCACATATTGACATCTCTTAAGATAATAAAAAAATACTACTAACGAGAAAAATGAATTACAGTTGTAACTCACACTTGGTATGTATTTGATGTTATTTTATATATTTTTTGAAAATATGTAAAAAAAAATATACCAAATTTTATAATTATTATTATTTTTATTAGTTGTAACTCTAGCAAATATTTTTATACATCTGTATTAAAAAAACTTTTATATATATATATATATATATATGGTTAATATTTCTAGGAGTCGGATTACTCCGCGTACTTTTTTGATTCCGTGTGGAATCATGGGACCATGGGACCAAATATTTCTCCGCGAAAACGCATTCAACCACGTATATATATATATATATATATATATATATATATATATATATATATATATATATATATATATATATATATATATATATATATATATATATATATATATATATATATATATATATATATATATATATATATATATATATATATATATATATATATATATATATATATATATATATATATATATATATATATATATATATATATATATATATATATATATATATATATATATATATATATATATATATATATATATATATATATATATATATATATATATATATATATATATATATATATATATATATATATATATATATATATATATATATATATATATATATATATATATATATATATATATATATATATATATATATATATATATATATATATATATATATATATATATATATATATATATCTCAATACATTTTCGAAAAAAAATGTTTTAATAGATTTGGTTTTCGCTAAAAAAATCCGGCCTGTAGTGCACGGCCGTACTAATAGTTTGCGACGTTTAAAAGGTTAAGACCCAAATGCTTTAAGTGTGCGTATAACAATACAGTTTCATTGATATTGATTAGTGAACCACTGGCTTAGTTAGAGTAATTATATTTCTACTAGTGAAATAGAAATAAACATTCCCCGTATTCCCATCAGTTACTGACATTCTGGGTTTTACAGCCATTAGAGAGAAGTTCATTAATGAACAGAGTATATTTTCAACCAAATCAGTCATGAATAGAGTCACTTTATAATTCGCATAACTTCCAAATCAATTTTGAAATAAAATGTTTATATATTTCTACTCCACAGTTTTAACAGAAGACGAATATCTTACGATGGCAGGAATAAAGCAGATGCAATTAAAAATAATTACGTTAAATAAAATTAGTAATGAGAAATTACTAAAGTAAATAGAGTGATGTACGTTAAAATCACGATCGAGAAGAAGATATTCTCAAAAAATAATTTAGACAGAAAAATACTATCAAGAACAATAAAATAAAATACAATATTGCATAATCAAATAAATTGACGATTGCATTTATGAATTAGTGAAATATTATTATAACCATAAAAAATATACTAACGTAATAATTTTTCTTAATAAGACATAATGAAGAGTTAGTAATCAAAAAATACATCTCAAAGCACATTTAATAAAAATAAAATTTAAAACATTAGAAAAATCTTTTTTTTACATAAATAAAAATGTTATTATTTTTAGTTGATAATAACTGATAAAAAATTACGTGTAAACTGACAATTTAAGAGCGGTGGAAATAAGTACAATTTAGCTCAATTTTTTGACTCGATGTCGCATGTATTACAGAAAGGCCGCCAGTTTTCCACCCCTGGGCAAAGGGGGCGCCGTGGGCGGACGGGCGCAGTCTTTCGCCCGATCGGAGCTGTCATTAAAATCATCTCGGTCCATTTGTTACTCTGGCGGGTCACCGTGAGACTCGACACAAGCTGGGGCCCACACTCGACGGGCACCAACTACCATAAATAAAACGGATATTTAGAATAAATGGGCGAATTAAACTTATGGCCGCACTTTCACAACCCGGAAATTTACGGCGCAAAGTCGTATAATGGTTGTATACACCTGACTGTAGGGCGTTTGTGTCTTTGATGTGCTTTGCTCTTAAATAACGCTATTGAACGTGTTTAAATTATATATCAGCTAAGGTTAAACATTTTTTTTGTTACTGTAAAGATTAACCACTAAAGTAGGTATGATAAATAATTGATAATTTGTTTTTACAATAGCTGATATTAATGCTGATTTAATATGATATTTTTCCCGTATCTTCTTTTTCTACCTCTCCTGAATCAAATCTTTCTCAAAGTTTCAGTTCAAAGAATAAAATAATATACATTCCAATATACCTAAACCAAAAATATTGTATTTATTTCCATCAAATATAAAACTTGTAATAAATATAAATTCAATATAAAAAAAATATTTTGCGTCAGAATAAAATTAATCTCAAAAAACACTGTAGAACAAAATTTTTGTCACATAGATAAGATAAAATAATTTGTACTTAAAATTAGTTTTTATCTACACATTCGACTTTTCAACACTAATTTTGCAAAATAGTGAAAAATTATATATAATTTTATTTTATGCAAAATACAAATAAATAAATTTAATTTTGCTTATTTGCTTTAATTTTTTTTAATCTGTATTTTTTATATTAATATATTATATACATTTAAATGTAATTCATAATCCATTTCCGTAATATTTTTGTTAATTTGTATAGATTTTTTCTTATTTATATTTTTTCATATTTTATATCTAATTGCTTTTATAACATATTTAAAGTCATCTTCATTCGATCAAAAATACTACGATCTTATAATTTCGATTAGTTATTATCAGATATTAAGTAAAATATTTGAAAAAATTATCCTTATAATAAAAAATAAAATAAAATAATGCGTTTAAAATAATCTCTAAGGAATAATAATGATTAACGAACAGCTGAGCTATCCTACTTTAAATATGATAGCTATCCTTACTGATATTACTATGCACTTTTAATATAAAAAGGCTGATCAAAGTATATTCAAACCGAATTTTGGTCAATAGGAGAGCGCAAAAACAATTATCACTTCACAGAAGGCAAAAATTCACGTCAAAAGCAATAAAATCGTGTCGGCGCCGTCGCAGTGGGAACGCTCGGTAACGAGCGTTCCCACTGCGACGGCGCCGACACGATTTTATTGCTTTTGACGTGGATTTTTGACTTCTGAGAAGGGATAATTGTTTTTTGCGCTCTCCTATTGGGCAAAATTCGGTTTAGATGTACTTTATTCGGTTCTCACTCGTAATATTTTTATAAAAAAAAAATAATATACGCGCTTGATAATCGAGCGTTTTCATCGCAATTGCATGATTTTATTGCTTTTGACCTGGACTGGAAGTTCGCTATATGGTAACACTGAGCAGCAAAGAAGACACGACTAATTATCATTTTTTAATGCCTATCTAAAATATTTTACATAAAATATGATTTCAGTAAATATGTTGCCACGGTAGCTATTTTTTATTATTATTTGTAGCATAGAAAGGGTTTACACGTATAGTCCATCCAAGATGTTAACGCTCGTCATCGTTGTGTTGGTAACAAGGTGCGTGTACGCATGCATGCATACATATACAGTTTTCCGCGAATTTGTTTACACCGATAGGAGAACGTTACCAATACTAAATCAGGGCTGTTTTAAGGGTAATGTGACCATACGTTGGAAATTGAATTAAAAATTATAATATTGTCGTGTTATGTTATTTTGTAATTAATAAAACAATTTCTGTAATATTCTATTAGTATTTAAAAAAAAAAAAATATAAACAGATATTCAACCTGGAGAGTGATTTCAAAACTGCTCTCATGTTTTTTAGTTAAATATGTATATAAATAAATAAAATAGGTAAGAAAGTGATATTTTACATTATCTTCAACAAATTAAATTATAATAGAAAAAAATAATTGAATGTTTAATTTCACATGGTCACCCTATTATATTCTCCCACTAATACTGCAGCAATGAGCGTTTATATCTTGGACGGATTGTACCAATTAATTTTTATTTAAGAATTTATATTACGATTAAAATATATAAAATGCCATTTTTCTCATGAGGCCCGGAATCATTGTTTTCTCAGGGCAGTCTAAAACTACATAAAACGATTTCTCTTATATATATTTAAAATGAGAATTATATATTTTTGGCTAAGACTAATCTTTTTTTGCTTATCTTTTTGACATTATTTTATATTATTTTATAGTCTAAAACTACATACAACGATTTTTAGTTAATTGAAATCATTCACTAAAATACATTGAAAATGAGATTTGTGTATTTCTTTATAGTGATAATGTAAAATAATGTTCTGGAAAATAGTATCAAGTATTAAACTAATCTTTTTTTTTCCAAATCTTTTTGACATTATTTTATATTATATGTGCAAAAGTATGCGAAATAGGCTTATAACTATTTCAGCATGTTCATTAAATTTACGGTAAAAATTGTACAAACTGGAAAACGAAGATACGTGTGTTAAGCCACCTAAGATTTTTTGCCTGTTGATATCTCATTATTCGATAATTCGACACAGAACATGAAAGTCTAATTTTTTGTTGCACTTTTATAAACGGCTCCATTAGAACGGTACTAAACCTTGAGTCATACATCGCAAAATTATACTTGACTTTTTATATAATATAAAAACAGTTTATTATTCAGCAAGTTCTTTACCATTACTAATCATTCTATAAATATTGATCTTAATCATTTTAATATTAACGAAAAAAGGTTTAAGTAAAATATTAACAGTGACTATAGATTTAAATATTTAATTAGAATTACAATTTTATCATTCAATCTGTTTTAATATGAAACAATTCTGTTTTATATTACGATCAGTGATGAAATGAAATAAAATATGTATGAAAAACAAAAAACAATATTGTTATCATCATTGAATAAAATTTTAGTTTTATTTTGCGTTTCAATACATACATAAATAAATTAAAAAAACTACCATAAACATTAAATTAAAGTTAAAAAATATTTAGGCAGAAATGGTTTGTTCCATTTTTAACGTTCGCAATATTTCACAATGCCGTGAAAAAATAATTTTATATCAGGTATTTTAATTATAAAATACAACATTTTTAAACCAGAATTATTTCTAAATATTAGAATAAAAGTTTTCGACTTACTTTCACCCTTGATTGATTTAATTACTAGTCCATCGATTGGATTTCTTCGAGGTTATCCTGCCAGAACCGTTCAATCTCGCAACCATAATTCTTACGACGTCAATAAAGAAAGTGAGCCGATCTCTCACGAGGAAGTTCGTTAAGATGGTAAGTGGTCAAGTAGGCGCGATGTTTTGTGAAGCGGCTCCGTTTTGTGAACAGAGAGCGCTCGGTTCTCACGTGTCCGTTGCGCGCGTGCTGGCCAAAGTGCCCACGGCGACGGCCGGTGTATACATACCTGTGTATATACCATACATACATAGGTACTCGTGCCTAAGCCTGGTTCTGTGGCCAACGGAAATAATGATCATTTGAGCGCTCACGCGCAATAGCCGGCGCTCGGCGACGTTCATGACGCATATATCACCAGAACTCGATTATTATTATTGTGATTTCTGGAGAGAAGCGACTCAGACACGCAACCTAGTGAGATAAATTATTTTATTATTTAGATTTAGGTTACAGTTTTAAATAGCTAAATATTTATATTTACAAATAATAATTTTCATCATATTATGACACACACAGAAATTAGATGAGACATCCTGCACACTGACTCAATAATACTAATCTATCGTTCATGGAAACAATTATATTTACTGCGTAATTTTACCTGTTACGAATTAATAAATAAAATCGACGGTTGCTTCGTCATTTATTTTTAAAATTAAGAAATATTTATTTTCTGGTTTCGGCAGTCCCACTACTTCCTTTACATGATTTTTATACATTACATCACCTTTACTATTCCATCGAATAAGTGGATACCTTCCATCCCAGAATATAAGATTCACCCTCAAATTATTTACTATCACTTGATATCACACAGTTGCTTGAATATATTTTATCCTCTATATTTTGCCACCTTGTCGACGCACGTGATGCACTTCATCTAACCCATATACATTTATTTTACTTTCAGTGAGCGTCATTCTTTCGAAATCATGCCGCTCATTATATGACGCATTTTTCTGGGAAAATTCAAGTGAAGGGAAGAAAGCTCCTACCTGCTAAATGACGTTTCTGTCATTTGAACGTTGCTAAGTTGGCTTATCTGTTAGATGTATATTCATTCAAAGTTAAACTAAATACTGTATTGTCAATTTTATGCTGTAATATATTGTAATCCTGAATTTAAGAGTCGAAACATTAATAGTAAACGAGCAGGACAAATTTCGGCTTAAAATAAAATGTATGGATTTCCTGACGGATCGGTACTACCGGTATTGCAACCCTATATGCAATTGCATACACACCTTTTCTAATCCATGTTTATTTCTTTAGCAATTATGCAAATACTAACTAGTAATATCTACAGCAGTTTTACGTATATGATTGTTTGCACCCATTTAGAAATGCGTTAAAATAATTTTAAATCTGAAGATTGCTTATATCCAACAGACTGTATACTTTGTCAATATCCCAATTATTGCTGCTTTGTTTTCACAAAATATACTTAATTGTATACGCTTTAGAAAGTTTGTGGCGATTTTTATTTCTGGTAGTTCTCGTATCATGCTTTATTTAAAATGTAGTTTTTATTTACAATTTTGACAATTATAACCTTCGCAATTTATTATTATATTTTTTTTATTAAATATTGCGTTGTAATCTGACCGGCGTAAGCCCAATGCGTTACAATGGGCAAATCTGTATCTGAGTAAGTCAATCAGACATAATGAATACCTACAAGTATTAACCACCAGACTTAAAGTCTGGGAATTGGTGATGTCTGGGACCGGTTTCTTTTTATGATAGCGTATTTTTACACAAAAAATACATTTTTTTTAAATCCATCATTATACATAAATTAATAACTTATTCACTGCAAATATTTTACTGTAACATGACAAACATTATCTGAATAATTTGCAACCAGGTTAACACAATCAACGCCTACATGTAGTGAGACACCAAACTGAAATCAATCTGATATATATTATAAATTATAAAATATTATTACACCTTACAATCAATATGTGTCAATATGCAAGTTTTGTTTTAAATTATTCATTACAATGTTTATTATTGAGATTAGAAAAAAAATCAAGAAATAGCAATCGAAATTATAATTATATAATAAATACTAATTCCTATCTCACAGACAAGATAATAATTATTAAACACTATGATTCATGTGGGATTCGAAGCCAGGTGTTTCTGGTCTTATTCTGACTTTACCACTAGTCTATTTTGCCGAAACTATATATATAATATATTACATCTTTAATATACATCATATTATACCATAATCAATCATAAAAAATGTTGGTAAATTGATAAATAGTTTGAATAAGCAAAAAATAATAAAAATATGCATATGAAATCAATATTTTCTTTTATAAATAAATCGAGTGACTTTACCTCTGTGGCAAGGAAATGATTGTTGTACATCTGAAGTATATTTTTCTCATTCACCCACCAACAGTTGGCCATTTCATCTAAAAGCGCGTCAATCAGTCTACACATTCATCTATCACGATAAACGGATTTTTATAATAACGACATTATGTAATGGTACACGCTCGATCATATCGACATCGATGGTGATTTACTGTGCATTTCTTTCGTGATTGTTAACAAAAAATAGCTTTAGCCATAGTAGTTGGTACTTTACACAATATAAATGACGTAAAAAACGCATTTGTTTGATTTTGCAACGACAGCATAATTCAAAACAAATTGTGATTAATCACGACAACCAACGTTTTGATTGAAAACGTCTATTTAGTGTCATTAGATATATTTTATTCCATTTATTTACTTCAAAGAATTCCCTTTCTATTTATATTATTGCTAAATATCAAATACTAAAATATATATATACTATATATATTTATAAAATTTTGAACCGTCTCTTAAAATATTTAGACTTAAAATAGTATATAATATTATTTTTAAAAAAATGCATATCTTAAGTATAAACCAAATCGGTCACTTATCTTAAACCCTTAAATTTTCTATTGAGGCATTGCTAATATATCTAGCTAGATCATCAGATATAAATTAGCCATTATCGTGCCACGGGTATATCTATTACGACCAAACACTAGCGGACTATCTTATTACTTTGATAAATGAAAACCACTTAGGCTGATAGACTGCGTCACGTTCAGTCATGGTGTGTGCAGATTTATAGTCATGGGGACTGATCACCCGTCTTATGTGAATAAAGTTGTATTATGTATCTTAAACAACATGAAACTGTATAGTCCAAACTACTTTTAGTTCTTACTTTTTGAACTATATGCAACTAGATTATAAAATTAAGTTTAATTAAATCAACTCTAACGAATGCCTTCATGCGTGCACCACATCGCATTTCAAAACAGCGCAATAACGCAAGCCATTCTTTGTTTTTTTTTCATGTGGAAGTGCTTTTGTAAAATTTAGAAATTTCATTCTTAATGTTTGCAGCATTTTATGAATAGTAAAAAATAGTTAAATATAAAAGTTTACGATCTTCACAAATCTATAATTGCCTTGTGTCATAGAGAACAAATATATTTAGTAATAAATTATTATTATTGTGCAACAGTACTCATTGGGTCACATAGAATTTGTATAATTATTTTTGCAGCCATGTATGCTTCTGTATTATCCAGTTGTCTCCGAATATTGAATTGAACTCTGGATTTCGGACTTCGTAGCTAAACCAGGGAAGAGGGAAGCAGCTGCTTGGCATAGATGCGAGTTTAGATATACTCGTGCTTCACGAGTAACTGGTATATTTTTTTAATAAAGGTTTCTGTCAGAAGTGAATGTAAATGATGCGCTTATATATGCTTAGTCGAGATGAAGGAGATGTTTATACGCGTGCACTAATTGAAATGATTTGCGTTTTTTTCTTTATAGGAATTGACTAGCCGTTGAAGTTTGAAAACTATTAATTAATTAATTAATTCAATGCATTATTATTTCTTTTTATGCTTGTAAAGGCACGAAGAGTCGTTGTTAAATCTCCAATTTTTATTTTGGTTTATTGCGCTTTTAACGCGTGTACGCGATAAGTATTTACTTTCTGTAAGTGCGTATTTTTAATAAATGCTTTCTATCTAACCGGATGCTCACCATAGACTTTTCTATAGTTTTTTATGGTAAGCTAAATCATTATTAATAATGGGCAATAAATTTTTTGCCTGTTGATATTTGATTAATCGATTCTATACAAACTTTTTGTTGCATTTTTTAAAACGGTACTTAATCTTGAAAATAAAATTTGTTAGAATACGTTTAACTTGAACTTTTAAAATGTTTTTTTTTTTAATAATATCTATAATAATTAAAATTTATTAGTTGATATTTTGGTAATTTTTAAGTTCTTTATTTGTAAAAAATAATTCATGATTTAAATATCAGTAAAATATTTTTTTTATTATATTGTAGTACGCATATATTATGTAACTGGAAGAAAATGCCGAATCAGAACAAAATAATATTTGCTTTTATAAACAAATTAAGAACAATCAGTTCAATGTCTGCACAACTTTGCTTTTCAAAACAGAATAAATACGAAAACATGAACTACACAAAAATTCAATCGAAACATGATACACATATGTTTTAAGAAATGCAAAACTGCCTTTCACAAAATTTAGACAAAGATGCTTCATTCCATTCTCAACGTTTGCAGCTTATCATGAATATGTAAGAATGAAATTGACTTTTTATATAATAAAACGCAGCGTTTGAGCTTTTTCTGAAATTATAATTTGTATGACAGCATTAAAAGTGTCAGCGGATTTTTCTACAAATATCGTATAGAAATTTCCAGCCTATTTTAATAATCTTAATTATTGACGAAGTGTGATTTTTGGTTATATCTTGGACTAACATTAATTTATATTACATTATACAAATGAGAAATATAAAACATATTGGTGATAATAAAGATGACTTATGACCATGAAGTTGTAAACTTGAACGCTAATAACCGTTGCGAAAATTTTTAACGTATTTCATGAACTCGTGATTGATTTATGCAGTCATAAAACCAGGATATTAAATGTGTAAATTCACTTAAGGATCTTAAAATGTACAAACTATTGAAATACTCTCAGGAGTGAAATGTAAAGCAAGCAATTGATGAGCATTCATACAACATGGTTTTAAGAATTTTTTTTTTTTAAATTATTTTAGATACAAGAAGGCTTCAAAAGATCAACCAATATTATTTTTTTTAGCAATATTTGTAAATTATATACTAATAAAATATACTTTAGCAAAGATCGCTGAATATAGGATTACACAGTCAGTCTATTACAGCTTCATAAATTCCTCCATCAACTTTACACATAGCATTACATTATTTGGCATTTTTTATATACATGTCTTACATACATACATCTACAGCACACGTCTCGGTCTTCATAAATACACACCATTGACACAAGATTAACGGTTTCCTCTACAAGACATGGCCATGTCGCCAAAGGATGGGCAATGGCCGAAACCGGTATTTCAACGTCTAATTAAAGATTCAATAAAAAATAATCGGTGTCCCACACACGACTTATGGTTACACCGATCGCAATAATAATCTTATCAACATCGTTTCACATCCACGCCGATTTTAAATACCGACCATCTTATATTATTTTTTCTTCATCATCATCTTCCGAAGATCACGTATCATAAGTTACGACTGTGGACCCACACTGCCTCCAGCATCGCATGACTCCGGTAGATGCAATTAAAGTAATATAATTGCATCCATTTAATACTGCAATACGAATTAAAATTTATAGTATCCAACCTAATATAGGTACATTGTATGAAGTACGTACATATCTACCACACAGTTCCATAACTGAGATTTCGTGACTTTATAGCCACCAACAACGTGTCGTGATTCATTTCGCGTGTTTCCAGTGTCTGAAATTGATTTCGATTTAGAGTCAATTCACGCTGCGACAAACAATCGCCTCTGATGAGTTCTTTCCGAAGCCATTCTGTAAGTAACAATCGCTAACTTCCTTCGCATCAATCAGTCGGCTGTTGTTCCGTGAAATTACAATTGGACTGAGCTCGACCGTAACAGTATTGGAAGTGAGATATACATAGATCTTAGGGCTACTAATAAATACGCAATTTATTATCCAAATTTTTAATAACAATTAATAATTTATTTATTTTTTACATTATTTGAAGACTTAAAGATTATTTCAAAAGATATTTTTAATTATAGAATTAATCACATTAATTATATTTTATTTTATTTTGAAGGGACACTAAATTACTTATTAATATATCAATATAGATTTAATTCTTTTCATGTGTAATTTCTTCTTTATGTAATTTTTGCTGTGTAATTTTATTACTTGTATTTGTTTCATTGTATAATTCTTTACATAATTTTTTTCTAGTTTAATTATTACTGTTTATATTGTGTAATATCACACTGACACATTTTTTCGATCTTAAAAAAAAAATTTTCCAAGTTCCTTAAAAAAAAGGTAACTGATTTTCTTATAGTTTTTCTTATATACTGTTTTCTTTGTATTAAAGTTTTGTATTTTACTTTGCATTATACTAAAGCTTTTTAATTGCAATGAAAGACTTATTAGGTGCCCAAAAAATAAATACTTAAAATAAATTTATTCTGAAAAATATTTTTACTGTTGTTCATTTATTTTAACTTTTCCTAACAGATAATATTTTTTTAACAGATAGTGATTTTTCAATTTTTCTTCTGTAAAAAACTAGTATTTTTTCATTGAAGAATATTTTTAGTGTCAATTCAGACATTTTTAATTAAAACCCGTTTTTCGAATTTTTTTAAATTTGTTTGAAAAATACTGTTCTTAAACCTAAATTTAAAGATTGATAAACCTTAGTGCTATTTAGTTTACAGTATAGCTCGGAGTTGCTATATTATACAAAAATATTTTATAATACCCTAATTATGGATTTCATTATAAATGTTTTTTTATAATATTATAATTACTTTTTGAAAAAATTAAAACGACACGACTAAATATAGTATTCCAGAGGTCAACAAACTTTTGTGAAGGGTTAAATCGGAAATATTTCAAGCTTAGCGAACCGGAAAGTAAAATTAAAGTGAGCTTCTAAAAAATCAATATTTTCTATATTTTCAAATGAAGTGTAAAAGCCTCTTAAAATGAGAACGTAATGATACCAATTTTACCTATTCCTTTAAGTATACAAAATATTCCCTATTCTGTAAAGTGTTCTAAAATTTGCCATAAGGTACCTTAGAACAACCTGGATTCAGCAAGGGCGCGACAAAAAACATTTGCTTTGCGATTAAATTGCCTATTGATGTTATTCACAATGTGCTCAACCCTCGTCGAAAGACTGATAGATTGAAATAAATATATTTTTCTAGAACACATTTATTTGGCTGCAACAATCAAACTTTTTTTAATAAGTAATAAATGAACTACACGTGAACTGACTTTATTTATATTTTCAATTTTTTATTTTTGAAAATATGCGTTATAATAAAAAATCCGTTTTGAACTTTTTTGATCGTTGCTGTTTTGATTTGCTTAGTCTGGTAAACACGACATATATTATATTATTTTAGTACAGACATAATAAGGTTATCGTACATAATACTTAAAATCACGACATTCGAAGTCCACTAGTCTCTTAATTTCTCTCTTTGACAGCGACGTGATGAATATCAACGGGTAATAAATGCGAACTACATATTGCAAAAAGCGTTACATGAGTCAATGAAGATGCTATTGAAATATAACTGTGAAACGTCACAGTGTAATGTGAAGCAATAGGAGCACCACAAACGGTCAACTCTTGAACTCGATGGTTGGGCGTTTTGTTATAACAGTTGCTTTAAAATATTAAAGAATTTGAAAATATAAAATTTAATCTTAGCAGACGGACATTTTTTAACACTGAAACATATAGTATTTGTGTTTAGTTACATATTCGATTCACTACCTCCACAAAGATTTAAGGACACAGGCGACAAACGACAATATCAAAAAGCTCAATCGGCAAAAACGGAGTGAACAAGCAAGAGGTAGAGTGCGCTTGGATCGGCCGCAATTTAGTGCTCTTCAAGAGGACGATATCCGTGAATAATGCGAACACGGACGCGTGGGTGGCGCACAGCCATTGACAGTGCTCTGAACATGAGCACGGTGCGGCAATTTGTTATCCGCGGTGACCGTCCGCGAACACGTCGGCGGCGCGCGCGCCGAAACGTCGATGAAATCATAATTTAATAGCGATTAAACGCGTGCTCACGCGCGCTCATAATCATTATATCGGCGATCGTGTAATGTTACACTCTTATAGTGTAAATGTGTGTGCCTGTGTCAGAAGATACCGGACCCTCGCTGAGATAACGAGAATCGTATAGTGCGAGTGTTAATGGGTTTGCGACTCCTCGATTCGCAGTAAACTGAAGCGCGCGTTAAGGGGTCAAATTTTAACGTCGAGACGAATCTTGGCGATTGGTTTTATAATAATAAAATTTAATATATGGTATGCGATTGTCGATTAACCGATTATTAATCAAAGCTCGTTATGTAGACGTCGTTAATTAAAAACGATGTTTTAATTTAACGGCAGTTTATACTCGTCGTTCACGGTTAAATAAATTTAATTATATAATTTTATGTCTTTGCCATATATACAATATTGAACGTTGTATAGTTCGTAATATAAAATATATTGCAGTGAGCATTTAAAACTTTGATTTAAAAAAAGGAAATATACTATTCAAAAGTAAATCTAAATCTCTATATGAAATTCATTATTTATTATAGCAGAGTATTTACTCTATAGAAGCCAATTGTATATTGAAAGTAAATTATGTTGCTCAGGGTCTTTTAAACCTTCCGATCCTTTCATTATTTGGGTGTATAAATGTTTCACACTAACTCTAAAAGAACATTAAAAAAAATTAGGTTATAGCTAATATAATTATTTTAATACATATTAATTGCTTTTTACACAATACACGAAATTAAATTCTTGACTGGTAAAATATTTATTTAAGAACACTTTGATTTTCACAGATAATATTATTCTCCTTTATCAGTATACAGGTAATTGAAAAACACGGATTATCCGAACTATCAAATAATATATGGTTTTGAAATATTTATATTATATTTACAATAAATATTATCATATTTTTTAATTCTTTCCAAAATTACTGATTCTCGTTTGCTTTTGAGAATTTTTCAATAATTTTCGAATATCAGGACAGAGTTATTATATCGCTATATTCAAATTCTCTTTGGTCGATGTAGTCCAGCTAAGTGCCGACTTTTGACTAATGTAATTGTTAGTATCTTCTTTACTTGTATTCTCACTTTTTTTCTCTTTTATTTAAGTAATAATAGAAACAAGCACTGAAAACCGAGATCATTTGAATCAAAATCAAACTACTCTTCGAATGATATTTACAAAGCGTTTTAATTTTTTTATTAATCTGCATATTTCAGATATATATCACTTGCCTCAGCCTCTTTAAAAACGAATACATACATTTATACGTTTGGAATAATCTTACTCCACGATCGAATAAGTATTACTTTTGACCAAAATTGTACTATTCCATGTATAGCATCAGCAGAAATTAATCAAGCTATCATCTTCCTCAGCAAGAGTTTTGAGAAGACCTGCACAATAAATCCAACACCTTTGTCCATCAAATGAGATGCATAATTATCTATTAACAATTCTGTTGTGGCCCTTTACTTTTTTTTATAAAATTTCTTACTTTCGTTCTGAACCAATATTCGATGATCTGTCTATTCGTCCAAACTTGTTTTTGGTTACAATAATCAACAAAAAGATTTCTTACTTCATTCTCCTTAAATGGTTTAAATTTTCTTGCTTTTCAATCACCAAAAGTTCCAGATGAATTTCTGCAACATGTGACTGTAATACAAAACTTAGATGATTTAAAAAAAAAATAAAAAAATTTAATAAAATAAATTTAATTAAAGAACAAATAATATGCACCTGGAAATTTGAGAGTAAAACGATCTTCAGATTTTCTATTTTTCCAGAGTAGTGCAAAAGTTAATTATTGAAGCATTTAATAATTTATGTATATGTATATATTAATGAGATCCATGATTATTCTTACTATTAAAAAATATACTAAAAAAATAATCATTAAATAAAATTAAGTTAAAAAAGATCAACTGTTTTTTATATTTTTAAACTAAATCATTCTAATTCAAAATTACAAGTTTATTTGTAATTTTAAAACATGAATAATGAATTATTTATAATAATATTTTGCTTTGTATAAATTGCTTGAATTTATATTTGTAATGTTGCAATATTATTTAATATCTCTTATCAGATACAAGCAAAAATAAGCTGGTTTAAGATAATAATTTATCATAATGATAAGCTACCTGCTGTGCATATGAGCAAACTTCAAAAAATTTGGAAGGCTTGGAAGTCTAAAATAAATTTTACATATACAAAGATTTTCACCATTAGACTTTATATATTTGTAAGATCCTCAATACACGCCTTAAGAATTCATCTCACACGCAAATATGAATGGCAATAGAATATTGTTGAACATAAATGTATTTTTATACTTATTAGGTTAATATAATAATGTTTTAAAATAGTTAAAATTTTATTAGACAACTTTAAAAATGATCTTTTTTTTTAATATATTTTAAAACATACTATGCTTGCACTACACTCTCTGGAAGTTCAACTGAAGTCGGCCGAAATCGCCGACTTCCAAGTAGCGGCCACACTGCCACAAATTTCATATGCCGTCCGAACGGCGGGCGTGAATAACGTCTGCACGACGGCTGCTGTCATGTACAGCTGGCATATTGGCGCTCGATCGAAAAATGTGCCAAATAATTGCAATTTTTAAATTGTCATAATATTAAAATTACGCCACTGATAATTATAAAAGTTTGTGTGGGCACTCATCTATACAATATCAGTGAAAACTTTTCGGTCGTAAATATTCAATTAACGCAAAATCTTTGTCGGCTTTTGCAAAATGCCATAAGGTTCAAAAATGATACATCAGAATACGAACACCACATCTGTGACTATCCTAAAATTTGTCGCCATAGATTCTAAATAAGAATTCGTTATGGTGTGACATTTATATAAACCGATCTAGGAAAATACATAAGGATTTTCAAAACTATTTTTTTTAACAAAATCAAGTACCACTAATTACTTAATTTTATATGAAAAAAAATATTATAACGATATCTGTTAGAAGAATATACTATCAAAGAATTTTTTGGTGCCCTAAAATATTCAAGGATGTCAGTAAGAGTCTGTTGAAGTCCCCGATAAGCATGTGGTATTATAACTTGACCACGTGACCACGATGCAGCGCTCGTCATGCGTGTTGACCATAGGACGCCTACGCGCATACTGAAATTGAACCGAGTTACTCGTTCTATCTCAGTTTGCGAAAAAACATATCATTATCTCTCTCACTTTCGTCACTTAACACGCGAGAGAGCGAAAGAGGAAGTATCTCACCGCTCGTGCTCGAAAGAGCAGCTCCGACTTCGGTCCCTTTGACTTCGGTCCGTTTGCCGACAATGTTCGAAAGCGCTCGAAGCTGGAAAAGTCGACTGAATTACCCCCACTTTACCTCCTGTTCTCGGTAACCTCGGACAACTTCCGAGAGATTTTAGAGCTGTAGATTACTATGCCTTCTAAACAGGAACATGTATTGAACTAAAAATAATTTATTACTTACTTCGAAAAAATACACGTGATAAAATTACACATTTGAACATGGAAAAAATACTATATTAAACTAATATTTTATAGGCACAAGGGTTGAACATGTTACTGAAAAATATAAAATTTATTGCATGTGTAATTTTGATAAGAGTAATTTTTTCCTGTGTAATTTTATCTTGGAGCATTTATAATCATATTCTTGAATAGAGAATCCTTTACATTTAATTTATATTGTTTTTAGCATCAGCTAAGATATTTACATCCGCAAAAACCTAACTGACCTTGTATTTTTTTTTAAAAGAACACTTTCTCATTCATTGCATCAAATTTGTCTTATAAATTATTCTTTTAATGTTTTTACTTCCAACCATTATATACTTCCATTGTTTCTAAGAGTTTCTATTTTTTTAGAGTAGTCTTAATTTTTTACTACTAGAAATGATTTATATGATTGGATTAATTTTAAAAATAAGGATAGCTTCTTTGTTGATAACTGTTTTGATATTTACAAAGAGTATTTTTAGATGTGTAAATATTTTGTGATGTCATATACTATTAAAAGGTTAAAATTTAAAATTAGTAATGAAAAAATATTATTATAACTGGATAGAACTCTGCTTTGATTGATTAATAATGTTATTAATTATACATATTCTATGAGTAATTTAAAAAACAAATATAGCAAAATGAGCTTTAATTGATTAAATTGTATTATACCTGCGTTTTGATACCATTCATATAAAAGTAGCGATTGTATTAAGTCTATATTGGTTGAGTTTAATTTTAGATGCGAATGATTAAATTATTCTACTTTGTTTTCACTGTTTTGCTATAAAAATCTCGCATATTTATAATTATAGTAAGCATAAAAAAGTGTAAAAAAGGTGGATCAACTGTCAAAAATATTAAAATAAAAAATATGACTAGCATATAATTTTTTATTATTGCTGTAAAGCTCATTATTATTACAAAATTAACCAATTTATTTGCCAAAAGAGTTAAGATGTTAGCAACAGTATCATCGAATTCGTTTCATCTTTCACGCTTCTTCGATTTGTGCAATCCACGATTCAAGATGTGACGATATAAATATATGTAACTAAAGCTCGATAATAGTATATAGGCTCATTACGTTTCAATCCAGTTATTAATCTCAGCCGGTATTTAGTACGACCGAAGCAAATCGATTAAAGTTATAGAACGCTACATTTAATGCTAACAAATTTGTATCATAGTATTTACAATGTATGATGAATACTTATAATGCTTAGCGCATTCCGCGAATGCATACGCAAATAAATTATCTATTCATTGATTTACACAGACGTGACTGCTTTACTGCTGCGCAATTTATAATTGCACATTGAAATTTTCCTTTTGTAAATTACTTCAGTATTGAAATAGATAATTCTGAAACATTTTAGAATAAAGAACACATATTGTTATTGATTTAAATCGTTCAAGTGTGTTCCATTCAGGAATATTTTGTGGGCGACTTACTATTCAAGTACACAATTACTTATTTAATTAAAAAGATCATCAGATTATTGACTAATAATTTATTTATTTCATATTTACAGAAAAATAATCAGTACATAATTTAATTATAAACTTACTAATACTATGCATTTGTAAAATCACTTAAAAATATAACGTTTAATTTGATACGATATTTTACACAACCCGAAAATTCTGCAAAATCTAAATTTTTTTAAAAAGGTACTTCTAAATTTTTTGCAATCAATTGGGCCATACTATTTAATTGTGTAAAGACACTAACTTACTATTTGTTATCGCACAAGAAGTTCACGCCTTAGTAAAATCTTCGTACGACTAATTTTAAAGACTTACAATTGAATATAGAAAATATTATTCCAGTATTGCAATTTCACTTTAAGCAGACAGATTAACAATTACAAAGAGTGGTAGAATATGTCGCAAAATATTCAACTTTTCAAGAGACACTGACACGTTCTTATAAGATATTGAAAAGGCGTTCGACATGATACAGCATAATGGCCTTTTATTTGTATATAATTCTAAGAGCAAATGCACATTTTTTTTCATACCTATATAAACAAGCAATAAAAAGATTACCGTCAATTCTTATAGAAATACTACATTTTTAATGTGTAAATTAACGATATGCCAATTCCTAATGACTCCCAACTCAATCATTATGCTGATGACACAGCTTAAAATCTGGTTATAAATTTAAAAAAAATCGATTTACATATAAATACATAACCTTTAAATAAATTATGTACTATTTTAGATTGTTTTCTGATCCTTTTTCACTAAAATTTATAGAAAAATTTGTATTTCAACTATATCTTGCTCGGAAGTTTACAAATATTTTAGTTTCTACTGTATTTTTTATACATTTTTTTTTAAATTTACCGTTGTAATCTGACAGGCATAAACCAAATGCGTTACAACGGGATAATTTTGTACCAACTGGATAAGTCAATCATACAAAATGAATACCTACAAGTAAGTTAGTTAGTAAATCTGATCTCTAAGTAGCTCACTCCCTGGATGCAGCTCGCTTTGGTGCCTTAAATGTCGTAGGACGCGTTTAAAAGCTTGGCTTGGCAACGACTCAAGATCCACTGTTCCAGTATGTGACTTAAAACCGGTTATATCAATAAATGAAGGTTAAAAAATATATCAACTGGTGAAAATGTGTACCAATATAAATAATTTCACTGAAATGACATATTATAAAAAATATTTTTGGGATAGCCCAAGAATTTCTGGCTTAGAACCAGAACGTCATTTCAGCTTTTTCAAACTGCCCGAAATGTATAAAAAATCATCGAAATAATCGACTGCTGCAAATGGTCCAGAGCCGGGCATTTAATTAATATTATTTTTTATAATAATTGAAATATATCAAATGTTCGATTTATAAAAATAACCCTAAGATATCTTTAAATTTGTGTATTTTTAAAAAAAGGGTCATCCTTGATTTGCAAAAATCTATCGTAAATTAAGCATTCAGTGTAATTAATCCTCGTGTCGTTATAAACATATAATAATGATACAAACACTTTTTTTAATAATATATTTTTATATACAAAAATAAAAAATATATTTTTTTTTAAATATTGAAAGGCGAATAATATGTAAAATTACTGTTAAAATAAATTATTACAGCATACAATAAATCAAAGAAATAAAACGTTGCGAATCACTGATTTTTTTCTATAATTTACTATAAATTTAATATAAAATATCAATAAATAAATAACAACACAAATAATTATGTAAAAATACGTAAAATTAACTCACTCCCAGGTTAACTAACAAATTAACATATGCGTATAAATTTACTCACTACTCAAAGGGTTAAAAAAAACCATCGGCTCAGTTTGGGAGAAAATGACGCAATACACACTGCTCGTATTGCAAGACATCGCTCGTTTATCAAGTCAGATTTTTTTAAATGTTCGTACTGCGAAACACTTACTCACTAAATTCAGTTACTTGCAATCCGGGGTTTAAATAAAAATAACTATTTTTAAATAAAAAAATCTCATAATATTTGATGACTAAATCTCGGTTCATTGTTAATTTTTTCGGAGCGAGAATTATATTTTTTGTTTAGATTACCTGCTCTAGATTTACGATATAGCTAAGTAAACAAATTAATATTGCTATTAGCACCAAAAAACATCCGCGTTCTAAAAAAAATGTATGAGGCTTAGTCATTACATGTTTCAGATTTTTTTTTATTTAAAAAAAATGATTATGTATGTGTAGAATTGACTTTTATGACTAAAAGTAGGCGATCAAACACGACGTTTTATTCATAATACAACATGCATATTCATAGATAAATATCATTTCGAATACCCAAAGCGGATCGCCTTAATTGATCGTAAAATCGTACGTTTTCTGTAAACTTTGTATAATTACACGGTTAATTGTCGCATCATTATAGCTCGGGGTATAATCGTACTCGAGCTTCGGGCACAGTTCGAGCACAGTTCGGACACCGAGCGGACTCTGCCGGACAGAGACGGCTATATGTCCAAGCGAGCGCCGCGATTGGTCAGCAGGGGGCTGCGGGAGGGGCTCGCGCGGGGGAGGCGGCGCCACGACGCCAGTTCTACGCCGCGTGCCGGCTCGAGAGTACGTCGCGTGTCCGAGCGCGTGTTCCATCTGTGAATACTGTAGAATACGCGCGTGCTCGCAGTCCGCCGCAGTAACACTGCCACAACTCAACGCCGAAAACGCGATAACACAAATCAGACTGTTCGACCATGCTGTCGTGACACAATACAATCTGAATGCCGATCAACCACAACAACCCTGCCACCACAAAGCATGGTCGCCACCAGATCATGATGCAAGACCAAGAACAGTCCAAATCCAAAGGCAACGCCAACTTGGAATCAGCCATCATCAAGCTCAAAAACAACTTACAGATACAAGACTCAAAAAGCACAGAAATGAACTCCATAATAACCTTAGAAGACACCAAAATCAACGAGAACAATAACGCAGAAACAGCAGCAAGGTTACAAGAAAGCCTCTTGCAAGGCGTAGTCCTATCGTTACAAAGCGCCATGGTTAGTTCCTTGCAAAGAGCTGCTCTCCTACCGCCGTCATCAGCAGCAGCGGCCGCCCTAAACCTACAAGCTTTAGAATCATACCTAACCTTACAAAGACTCGCAGTTCCAACACCGACGCCCAAAAAGATAGACATCCTCAAACTAGCAGCAAACGGCGCTAAGATATCAGAATTTGATTTAGAACAACCGAGACCATACTCGCCGCAAATAACCGACCACATATCAACACCAGAATCGGTAGCTTTGACAGCTGAAGACGTGGATCTATCGGAAGAAGTGGAAGAAGATCTAGCTTTACTAGACAATGAAGACGAATTCTCATTAGATAATCAGTCTGCAAGTCTTCTAATGAGCGCTGTATATCAATCTACATCACCCACACAAACACCATCCACCAGCAAAACTGCTTTAAGCCCAGCCACATCTTCAACTAATGGCACTACAGTGAGACAGCGGAGCACACCTGGAACGCCTAGGCCTAAAAAGCAGTTCATATGCAAATTCTGCAATAGACAATTTACAAAATCTTATAATTTATTAATACACGAACGCACGCACACAGACGAGCGGCCCTATTCATGTGACATTTGCGGGAAAGCCTTCAGGAGGCAAGACCATCTAAGAGATCACAGGTATGTCTGATTTTTTGAATTTTAATTATATATATAGCCCAGATGTCGAACAGGTGCTAAGTACGATGACAAAGGAAGAAGGCAACGCAGGTCAGACAGCGCCTGTTATGTTTTTTGTTGGGTTGTTCTATGGAACGATTCGAACCCAAGATTGATTGAATAATATGATTGGCCGTTGATTTTTAAAAATTGTTTCTTCAGACACGCTTAGGTTTTTTTCTCGCTCAATTCAACACGTCTATTCTCAATATCGTCGTTATGCTAACAGCTTGTCATAATCGTTCCTAATTTAGAATGTTCAAGAATGCAGATTATGTTCTTATGAACATACTTAATTATATGTGTGTATGTGTAGCTCTTTTGTTTCATCATAATTTATGAATCATGTTTTTTTTTTGTTAATCACGATTCAGTTCTTGGAAGATCTTTAGTATCGCATCCGTGTATCATCCCGATTACTTGGAATAAACACCTATAGGAAATGCCCTTTGAATTAAGCAACAGGTGCTTTAATTACATGTATAAATAAATATTATACTTAATATTAATGACATCATCAATATTCAGTGAAAACTATTTTTTTATCTAAATATTTAAATTTAAATACAAAAACCGCTGTAAAAAAATTTGACAAAACTAATAATCACATCTACATGTGTATGTTATTAGGTACGAGAATAAAATATATATTACAATTTTAATATGCTGCTTCAATATTTTTATTATTTTTATAAAAATAATAAATGTTTAATAAACAGTAAAAAAAAAATTAATTTGACTAATTAGACAACTAGTTCAACTAACGCTATTTTAATTTTAAAATTATTAATAAATTAATATGTTTTATTTTTTCATAAGAACGCTTTTCTGAAGAAAAATCCGAATATTTACATAACATAAATGCACAAACAATTCGTTTTATGGAACAAAGTATTTATTTAACAGCACATATTTCTTAAAATAATTCCCTTTTAAAATAGCACCCAAAAAATACTAAACAATATTTTGTATAAATTTTTGAAAACATTAAAAACATATACATAGTATTTATTATTTTAATAAAAATATTTAATGTTTTCCTTAAGCAAAAGTACCAAATCAAATATACGATAATTAAATTTTAGATAAAAAATTGTTACATTTAAAACCAGTGTTTAAATTTATATGTATTTACAATAGAACTATATTATCTTTGTGGCATAAGTATTTTTATTAAAGGTGTTTTGGTCGATTACTTATTTATTTATTTAACCAAACTAGAACATTTTGAGGAATTTTTATTTTCAAATGATTGGATCATAAATTGCCTTTACACAATATATTTGATTGGGGTCACCAATTTTCTGTAATTCAGAGAAACAAACATCTAAGTCAAAATTTAATTTTATATCAATTAAAATTAATCAACTGACAAATTCTTTTTTAAGTTCTTTGTTTTTTACTTCATATTAATAATAGCAATCAATTTAAAATTCTATTATAAAAATTAAAAAAATCATAAAATTAAATATACATTGATAAAGTAAAAATAAAGTTATAAAAACAGTATAACCACTATAGTAATTTTAAGTTGACTTCATTTTTTTTATAAGATTTTAATCGGATAAATGGTTAATTGCTTTAAAAATATTGCTAAATGTAAGAGTGTTCCTATTATTGCTTTGATAATGGCGATATAAGATATTTTAATAGTATCTAATCTATTTTTTGAGCTCCTTGGTTTAAAGTCATTAGTCAAGATTGGTTATATATCATACTTAGCTAAGGTATATTATATTATCGTCTTATGTTTTTGAGAAATAAAAATGGAAGTGTGAAAAATTATAATTTTTACTTTATCATATATGTAATTATGTTATATGGTTAATGATGCAACTAATTAAATGGTTTGATATATTTTAACGTCTTACAAATATTCGGATTCAGTCGGACGAACTATTGTGTAAATCTTGCATCCAGGTATAAAGCGCCCACCATTGCCCTAAATCCATTCAATATTCGAACACAGGTCATCGTAATTAATTATATCTTATATTGGACTTAATTATTAATAACATAAACTATTATTTATCATTGATAAGTTTATCTAAATATAATACGATTTTTTTTATAAAAAAAATGATCATAAATGATGCTCATTGTGTGTTCGTATTCATCAAATTTTTATACGTCGAGCCGGTTATAAAAATCGACCAATTCACCGCATAAAGCTGACATTGAGATCGTTTTAACTGTCGTTTTATTGTCAACTTTTTTACCTTTTCTCGGACCGTGTTTGGCTGTTACGCCTATTCATTTACACACAAAACTATCACCTGTCGTCTCGCGCTTGTATCCAAAATATTTATTGGCACTTGAATATGCAACAAGCTGTCAAAGCCATAATTCGATTTCGGAACTATCCGAGAAATGTGATATTGCCGTATCGTTTTACACACACAAAACGACATTTTGCCCAGATGTACAAATGCGACATCGCACACAACAATATGAATATTTGATTATTTTTTACGAATCGACTTTTCGATTCGAAGAACCGCCATTCTTAACGGGTTATCTCGCGCCTCTAAAAGGTCTCCCCGTCGCTAAAATGCCCTTTAAATTGGTCGTAATTTCTCTCAACATATCGCCAATCCATGAAAAGTGACACCATTCGATCCTGACAGCATTTTTTTTAAATTGTAAATGAAAAAGTTGAGAATATATCAAGGATAATCAAAGTCTACTTACAGCAGATGTGTGTAGTTTTATTGCCGATCATTATGGGTCGATTATGTATTTGAAAAAATAATACTATCGACTATTTTGAAATCATTTAATGATGGGCAATTCATCATTTATAACCATCGTGATATTTGAAAGCAATAAAATATTTACAACGCCAATATAACCACAATTGATAAGCACATTTCCGTTCAACGGTCGAACGACTGTCTAATCTTTTTTCACATGGCTTTATTTACCAATGAGCTATTGTAAACATACATATCGCCAATTTTAGCTTATTATTTTAATCGTTATGAATTCAAAGTGATAAATAAGGAGTGTATATACCAAATGTAATTGAATATGGATTAAACTTTTTAATCTTCAGAATTTTAGGTAATTTGGACAACAAAAATGCATATTTTGCATATTTTGAATATACCAATAATTAACCATGCATATTTTGAATACACCAATAATTAAAAAAAATATCAATATATTATATAAACAGCTGCTTTGATTAATATATATGATAAATACATAAATATAATTAACATAAAATACAGGAAGCTATTTTTTATTTATATATCAATGACTAGTACCTGAAAGATCTGGGTTACAATCCCATATAAGCCCTAGTGTAATTAAATGTTTATTGTATCTAGAAGATCAGAATTAAGGAGTAATATGTGGTCATAATTCTGATCAAGCATCACAGATCAGGTTTTCCTAGATTTTTCTAATCTCGCGGATAAATATCGTGATGAATAATTAAAATAAATCGAGCTAGATCGTTCATATGATCAATTCATTGGCTCACTAATTATTTAGTAGTTGTTGATTGCGTCTACCCTGTTGTAACGCATTGGTCTAACGCCTGTTTTGCTACAATATTAAATATACAAAAGATAAATAACTGTCTGACAGTTAAATTATATGTCGTTCCAGTTATTTAAATAAATATATGTACCAATATAATATATAACATCCACTGTTAGAGAGTTTTATGTATAATACTAGCTGTTGTTACCTCACTATCGTGAGGTACCGAAGCTAGCGAGTGTGCTAATACCGGACCCTTAACTTTTTGGATTTAAATATTTAAAAAATTAATGGTTCAAATTAGACATTAATATTTAGAATTTTCAATGAAAGTCCAAATACTTCAATCTATAAAAAACATTTGCAATTAATTTGAAAGTGGGTTTATAACTGACTAAATATTTTCAGAAGAAAACATTTTATTTTGACTTGGCCTAATAAAAGTTCTAAGACTATAATTAATTTTAGTACTTTCATTAGGTTAGGTTTGGGTTTGAACAGCAAATGAACGTTTCGCAACTGTAAAATTGAGTTTCATAGACATTTTAGAGCAGTATATTAGCGCCTATCAGTTAAATTATGTTTTCGCTGGTAAAAATATGATTTGGACTTTACTAGTCAAAATATTACTTTACCAAAAAATACACATTCAATGCAACGTTTATACCTTACATGTAAATAAATAATGATAAGTATGTAAATATATAATATATATTACTAGATATAGAAAAAATATATATCCACTGGTGAAAATGTATTCCGATATAATTTTACTGAAATGATATTTTAAAAATAATTTCGGGATTGATTCGAGGCTGTTATAATATTTGCTTTCATGTTTAATATGTTTTAAAGGATCATAAAGCAATAAAGTCAACAAAAATTTGCAAACAAATTTTAACACAAACGGAGCCAAGTCAAAAAACTACAATCTGTCCCTTTGAATAATTATGTTTATTGTGAAAGTACTACCTAAGAAGTGGGTGCTTTTGAAGGCAATGTTCCGCTCCTTTTATTTATTGTATGTATAAAAAGGACTGAAGGAATCAGTACATTCATCTCAAAAAACTGTATTCAGATTTATTTTATTTATTGTTCAGATTTATTTTATTTATTATTTTTTATAAAATACATCAGTACATTCATCTCAAACAACTGTATTCAGATTCATTATTTGAGGCGATTTTTACTTTTTTAAGAAATATATTTTTTCTATGATTTTTTTAAGAGTCAGGCCCTTAAATGAGAACGGGTCCAGGAATTTATCCTTTTTCCTTCTATTTTTTTATTTTTAATACATATAAGATATTCTCTATGAGCTGTATTAGCTCATTATTAGCGAAGTTTCAATACCAGATATGTACAACCTAGCTTTATTTTATTTAATCACCTTCATATTCATCCGTGAGATTAGAAAATCTAGGTAAACTTAATCTGTGTTGATCGTTTGGGATTATAATTATATAATAATCCCTAATTCCGATACAAGACGCGATAGAAATTTAAAAAAACTAAGATTCGTATGGGATTTAAACCCAGGTCCTTTAGGTCAATAGTCAGAGACTTACAACTCTCTCGGAAGGCCCACCTTTGAATTTAAATTAAAAAATAAATATAAAAATAGTTTATTATGATGTCTACAGAAAAATAATATGTAGCACATATTGAATTTAAAAATAGCCCTATGGTTACATGATAATCTATTTAAACAATATAAGGGCATAGCTTTCAGCTTTATATTGCTTAATATATTTTAGTTAATTGTAATTATAATTACTTTATTATTTAATTCATTACATGAGCTGTCATTTTTGAAAGTGGTATAAGTCCATTTAATCATACATTGAGATAGTAAAGAGCTTGCGTTTGAATCAATTTAAAAATATTAGCAAACGTTAGTCAATATTGTTATATTTTATTATGCATTAATAATTAATGATTTAGCTTCAAATGGACCAGCTTCAAAAATAACAAATTATAAACAATAGCAATTTTAAATAAATATTTTTATTAAAGTTTTGAATTTTTAGTACAAAAAATAAGACATGTTAGAAAAAGAATAATGGAATTTATTAAGAAATAATTGCAGTTATATGAAAATGAATTTTTAATAAACAAATATGTAAAGTAAATTACTTCAGATGACTACTAATAAAAAAATTATTCATATTTTAATATTATGTATTTTTTCTACTTAGCATAGTGAATATGGGGTACAAAAATCAGTAAATTCATAAAGTTATATTATTACAAATAAACTTATTCAACTTTCAATAAAAACATTCCTGCGATAATACGGTTCAAATATTTTTGACTAATTTCTTTTACAAAAACGAACATATACCACTTTCAAAAAAATATCTGACGTGTACAAATAATACATACTGACTCTATTTTAATTATATTATTTCATTTTTTAATTTATTACATAAACATATCAGTTTTTATTAACTAAATAAATTAAATCATAAGCATTAGGAAAAATATTTCTTTATTACAAATGATAAATTTTGGGTTCAAATATATAAAAATAACTTTGAGTCAAAATTATTCAACGATTCGCAATAAATACGCTAACTTTATTTGTCATTTCATATCGAAGCATCACAAAAACACATTGTTTTATCCTTAGCCGAGATGATTCATAAAAATCGACAAAGATAAAAGATTTAGAGTCCAATTTGATCAGATACGCTTTTTATGCAAACAAAAAAAAACATTTTTTTATCATCTTTGTAAAAAAATTATATGAATAAATAAAATGTTGATACAGTATAACGAATAAATCCCGAAAGCCAGATTAACCGTCTCTCTCCGTATTGTAATTAATTAAACGAGACGATCAAAGGTGAGCGCGGATTATTTCTCAATCTCGAGCGGCGCAAGACTCGAGAACGCGAACGAGTCTCTGACTTTTTTTGTCTTACACACACTTTATTATTTAATTTTCAGCGTAAATAAATTAAGACCCACGCTGGACGAGGTGATAATGTTACCCGTCGAAAGAATTCCGCTGAGAGCACGATTTGAGAATGAAAAAAAATAACCACACACACACACACTGAGAAGAAGATAAGACTAAAGAACGAAACCGAGATGAACAGTGGTCCAGGTGTAAAAGCGGACGACTCGGCAATAACGTGATCATGTTTATTATAAACACGTGTATTATTCACGCTCTCAGCTCGTTTTACTTGCTGTTTGCGTTACACGCTTAATAACGTTTGGTAATTTATTCATTGCGCTATGAAGCGTGCGATAAAAGTAATTTTCAGTGCGTGTGTAAATTTTATGGTTTTACAAGAATAAATATTATATAATAAAGTAATGTAATGTAAACAGTGGTTACGCGCAATGATTGTAATTATACAATAACAACGTTCAAAGTTGTTATGAACTTTATTTTATTTATTTTTAATATTATAAAACATAACATATATTAATTTATGTTATAGTGAATGTGTATTTTTCAGTTAAATGATATTTCACTAGTTTAAATATAATTTTACTTACTGTTTCAATGAAATCATAAGCGAATTCATTTTCACCGGTAGATATAAATATTTCTAATAGCAAAAATTCAACTAGTGAAATTATACGCTGCACTAAAATGTCTATAAAACCAGTTGCAAAACGTCTATTTGCTGATCGAACCAAAACTTAACCTAAACAAATAAACGTTCATTATGTCAAATTTGGTTTATTCAGGTTTGAATTTAACAACAAATATACGTTTCTCTAATATGAAATTTAGTTTGATAGACATTATAGAGTAGCATTTAATTTGTGTGCGTATCATTTAAATTATATTTTTACTAGTAGAAATATATATTTAGATATGATTTCACCGATACTATAATGAAAATATAGCTTAGCTGATAATACACATTCACTGTTTGTGAATATTTCAATGCAATGTGTCATAAATACCAGAAAATTTCAATAAAAAAATACATCTTTCAAAAATGGTGTAAATAATTTTCTTATATATGTATGTATAGTGAAGTTAACTGAATTTAACTTAGATTTGACTTTTTGGTAAAGACACAAATTTCAAATTTAGTATGTTACTATAAAATATAACTAAAACATTCCCTTTTTACTTTTTTGTTATAAACTACTATTAAATTTGTGAACTTTGAATTAGAAAATAATGTTTAGGTGAATGAGCTAATGAAAATGTTGCCCTTAAAATAACATAAAAATCTAGATAACTTTAGAAATAACCAAAAATTTGTTCTAATCTAAATTTGCTAAATACAGAGTTAAACAATTTACGTTCAAAGTCATCAATATGATGTTTAGACTATTTTTTAATATTTAAAAGTTCGATTATTCAACTTAAATATTCTAGCCTAAATATTAAAAAAAAATATTATAATTCTTTTAAAACTTTGTTACGACAAAAATAATTAACCCTTTGAGTAGTGAGTTAATTTATACACATTTGTTATTAATGGGAGTGAATTAATTTTACGTATTTTTCCATAATTATTTGTGTTGTAATTTATTTATAGAAAACCAGTGATTTTTAACACTTAATTGTTTAGATTTATTTAACCACTTTTTCATATTAGTATGTGTTATTAATTTATTTTACACTTTTCTATTATTAAATTTCGTTAATTTATTTTACATTATTTGGATTTCTTTATATCAATTTAGAGGTTCTCACTATTTTTTTAAATATTATTTTGTATTATATTATATATATTTTCTATAAAAATCATTCACATTATATCAAATAAAAAATATTATATGAATATAATATATGACTATCTAGGGTACTTCGATACATAAATATCGACCGCCGTACAGGTACGGCGATCCAGCTTAAAAGATTAAATAAGTTACGAAATAATCTTACAAATAACTGAACAAAGTATAATGCTTACACAAGATTTTATTTTGTTTTTTAATGAAGAAAACAGAAGAACTGATATGTATAAATTTCTACTATGCGTCAAGTGGCAACTGGCGAGCATGCTTTGTCTGCGAGTTTATCTTGTTCAAAAACATGAAGTGGTTTATAATATTATATAATTGATAAAATAGATGTCACTGTTTTACAGACTTTGATTAAGGTCTGATGTCTCAATGCTACTTAATAGTTGTTGATTGTGTTTACCCCATTGTAATGCATTAGGCTAACGACTGTCACATTTTAACAAAATATTTAAAATAAATAAATAAAATTATTTAGCTATTGTAATATGATTAATTGAATTTTATATTGCTCATTTAGCCGCGTAGCGAAACATTTAGGCTCTTTTTCTTCTATAGTGTCTCACTACTTAGTAGTTGTAGATTGTATTTACTTTGTTATAATGCATTGGGTCAATGTCTGTTATATTTCAATGAAAGATTTACAAAAAATTAAATTAAAATTAAAAATTAAAAATCATAATATTTTTTCGGTTTTTTATATTTCAGTAATATAATTAACAAAATTACACATTTTAATTTTAAATTTAATATAAATAATAAATAAGGTATAATATTATGTAATTTTATTTGGATCACTATTATTAAATACAATCTCTAGATTAATATTATCAAATCTTCTACTATGTTTTCCTTACGATAAATTTTCAAAACTTAAATAAATATGTTTTTTATTTGATATTTTTTTATAAAATTACATAAATATTTAAAAAATAATAATTACATAAAATGCGTAATGAATCATCAAATGAGGCGCGCGCAGAATTCAAACAATTACGTTGACACCGCGAAAGATGAGCGAAACTAAATCTTTTTAAAAAAACAATACATAATATACAAAGCAATAAAAATCACTATCACAAAATATTTTTGTGATAGTACACCAATATGTTTATTGAAATAGACAGCCACAGAAATATTTGCACCTATTGGTTCAAAATAACAATGACCGCAAGGCTTCGATTATAAATCGCTTTTATTCCATCTAAACCGTTAATTATCGGCGTTAACGCCGCATAATCGAACCATATCCTAAACGGGTTATTTATATCATCTCGAATCTGATAATCATACATCGATATCGGTTCCAAATCGCTCAGATGTGTATAATTTTTAGATATCTAGCCCAGAGCGCTTTTGGCGAACCGTATATTATTATCCGCGCATGCAGTAATATCAAAATCACAGCTTTAAAGAATTAATAGTCGACAATTATCCAATTTGCCTTTTTAACCCTTTCGCGGCGCTCGGTTAAAATGGAAGGCGGACGCAATTTATAATTAAGCGCTTTAATAAAGGCCGATGGCTAATTGGGATATAGAGATACAATCCGTATAATTGAAAAAGGATTCAGTAGCCGGTGAAAATTGTAGTTATTAGATATTTATTACGATTGTTTCGAGTGGGAATGAATATGTTAAAATGATCGTTATGTATAAATCAATGAAATACCCTACATAAATCAAACAATATAGTTTAAGTTTAAGGCGAAGAAAAGAGGAAGACCATTGTTAATAAACAGAACCATTAAAATTTAGTACATAATTATTTATTTTATTAATTAGTTCGACATATAATTGCACTATGAGACAGTTATTTATGTGATTATTGTATTTACCCTAATGCGTTACAATGGTGTAAGTACAACCAGCAACTACTTATTATTTAGTAAATTAGTGACATACATTTCATTATTTATATATTATTATTACAGCTTAACTGCAATACATTTTATGATTAGGAAGATCTTGGAAAACTTAATCTGTGATAATATTTCGAAAATAAAATTATATAATGGTCACTAATTTAGATCCCCAAGAAATGATAGAAATTAAAAATAAACAATACGCTTCATATGCAATTTTAATCTTAGGTATTTTTCACTGAATCTAACGTGCTGAAATTTATTTTTAAGCAAAGATATCGACTGTAAATGAAAACATTTTTATAACACAATAAATATACTCGCTATTTAATTCGTTAAGATGTTTATTCGCAAGATTAATAAAATCTAGAATTACCTAATTTTTGAAGATCGATCGGAATTATAATTAAATAATAATTATTAATTCTAATTTAAAATAAACTATGGTCCATGTGTGATATGAAGCCAGTTCTTTTAGGTATTAGTCATCAACTTACACTACTAATCTATTGTGCAGGAATTTATTTTTAGGCAGAGATATCGACCAGTTAATTAAGACATTTTGATGATACTATATATAAATTTGACATTCATATTATATCATTTACAAGATTTTAAAGACATTTCATAAAACATACACGTTTTTATAACTGTTATATATAGAGAGTCAAAATCTATATTTTAAATGTTTGTTTTAAAAATTTGCCTTTTTCAATAATACCTTTATGTTTTTTTATATTAAAATGTAAATTGGTATGCTTTTATAATTAGCAACATTTTTATTAATTATAACAATAAATCCAAATAATGCATTTTAGTTTGATAGTTGTTATGTTAGTTTAATTTTAAATAATACTTTATACAGAATCATTTTATTTTTAAATTAATGTTTTAAAATATACTATTTGTGGAAATAATATGTATTAATAATTTATTTAACAATGTAATCTTTAAAAAACATAATTTTCAGTAATTAACTACTCAATATTTTTTTACAAGTTTTAAAAAAATATGCTGCTTTGTTCAAAAGTTATTGTATATGCTTATTTTTTTTTAAATAGTATGTTTATTGAAAAAAAATAATACAAAAATCTTATATACATAGTGTTAAACCTTTAATTTTTATACTATTTTTAAGTGTAGCGAGCACAGATAAATTTAAATACCTTAAAGCTAAAACATCTTAACTTTCATAATAGTTATATTGAGATATTCAGAAATTTTCATGTTGAATTTATTTTTATAAATAACAAATATTTGTATAAATAAGTTTTATTGATTTAATATTTTAAATATATTTTTAGATTTTTAACCAAAGTTAATTTTACTGAAGGTAATTACAGTTAAACCATTATTTTTATTTATAGTAAATTTTATTTAAACATTTTTTAAACTATGAAGATTTCACTAAAAATATCTACTGATTTTTTAGTTTAAATTTTTTCGATAAAATAAGATCTATGTAAATATATTTAAAAAAAGTTCAAGTAAAGATTTTTTACCTTTTTTTAACTTTCTTTTAAGGTTTTCTGCAGTAAATAATATATTGCTTACCTAGAAAAATTTAAATATGCTAAAAACGTTCTTAATAGAAACCTTAATAATAAAAAAAAACATTTAAAATATTGTTATTGTTTTTTTAGGACACAGTAACTGCCATAGTTTTAATAATATTTCCATAAACCATGTTCTAAAAATGGATTTTAATAAATAATGATAAATATATGTTTAAATAAGAATTTTATTTAAAAAAATTCCGTTAAAAATATATATTTTTAAAAATGGTTTATTTTTTCAAAAAAATAATATATGTAAAGAAATTCAAGTAAAGTTTTTTATTCTTTTGTAATAACCTATTTAGCTTTCTTGTTGTAAATTATATATATACAGATAAGGTACGTATATTATAGTTAAATACTTTCTTATAATTTTAATCTTATTAACATGAGACCTTTTCTAATAAATATTTTTATACATAAGATTTACGTTTCAACAAACTTAAAAATTATAAAGAATCATTAGAAATATCTACTGTTCTTCATTGATAAAATAAGATCTTTTAAAAATAAGTTCATGAAAAGATTTTTTATCGTGAATGATATATTTCTTACATAAAGTAAAAAATAAAGATGTAAAAAATGTTCTATATTAGAAAATAAAAAGAAAATGTTATCATTTATGTTGGATATAAATTTTTTTTAGGACACGATAACTGCACTATGTTTAATTATAGTAAGAAAAATACATTATAAATATCTCGGCTAAGTTCGTGATTTAGACTGATTTTCCATCATATTATTCAAAAAAAAAAGCTCGTCAAAAAATCTAGGAGTAAAATAAATAAATATATATTTTTATAATAAATATACCTACAAAAAATAGATTTGTATGTATTTTATTGTATATAAAATATAACGATTTTTATGACTACAAAAACTGCTTTAGTTTAATCGAATTTATATAAAACTTTTTTGAAAAATTGAGCTTAAAATAATATCTTGACTGTGTAAGATATTGCATATAAAAATAAACATATTTTATGTATAAATAAAAAATATTTTCTTTGCCCGACCTAATTATATAATATTTTCTTATGAATGCAAAATTGACGTTAAAATTTTTTTAAACCATATTTCGAGTAAGTAAATTTTCTGACTCATATTTCTATTGAACTGAAATGCAAAATCAACGTTTAAAAACTTTTTAAGCCAAATTTTGAATTAATCATTTTAAAACCAACCATTGAATTATCTGAACCATATTTTTATTGTATACATTTATGACTAGTAATAAAATAAATGATATACGAGAAAGATTTTTCTCAATATGTGGGTCAATACTTAAATGATCGCGTGTTAGGTTTTTCTTCCCATTCTCACGGAGGGCCCCGAAATAAATAACCGTTGTATGTTTCAATTTGTTCCAGCCCTTGGGGGAAGTGTGTGAGCCCGAAATTATACGGTTAAACGCCTCGTTGACTACGCCCTTTAGTTTACCACGCATTCGAGTTATAAATTATAACACAATATGTACACACGTCTAAGCGACGCTGCTTAAGCACTAAAATATTACAATAAGATCAATATCTATGGGGTAGCATTAATAGATCATATTAAAAGTGAAAACTTATTATACTATAATTGAATTAAAAATATTAATTACTGTTTATTTATATTTTCAGGTACATTCACTCAAAAGAGAAGCCTTTCAAGTGCACGGAATGCGGCAAAGGATTCTGCCAGTCGAGAACGTTAGCCGTTCATAAAATTCTACATATGGAAGAATCGCCACATAAATGTCCAGTGTGCAGTCGAAGCTTCAATCAAAGATCTAATCTTAAAACTCACCTTTTGACCCACACCGACATCAAACCATATAACTGTTCTTCTTGCGGCAAAGTGTTCAGAAGAAACTGTGACCTCAGGCGGCACAGTTTAACTCACAATTTGGGAGGAAACGTTTCGTCCGGCCCTGGATCTTCGGGGAGCAGTTCTCTGGGAGATGTAAATCCTAATTTTCCAATAGAAGAAATATCAAGCAAAGATTGAGCAACAAAATGTGATCTAATTTTTCAAGACAATAAAAACGTGATATTTGTAGTGCCTTTGATATTTTCCAATAAAAATATGTAAATATATTTTTTATATAATATATTAAATTAATCTATGACTCTTGTGATCTCTTATACGTTGCATTTTTTATTAGTATTTTTACGATTGACTTTGAAGTGAATATTTTTTGTATATATTTTGTATATGCATGTGGTATGATAATTCGCTTTTATGTTTTTTTTTTCATTCGCATATATTATACTATAACGTCGTTTTTTTTGTGTAAATAAATGTACTGTTTTTTACAACGAATTTATATTCATGTATAAGTTAAACGTAATAAAATATTTTATGCGAAATAAAAATTATTATAAACACGACATTATTTTATTATTATAAATCGCTCTAGCCAATTGATATACAAATATTTTTGTATGCATATTATTACTTTATGTAGATGTTTATAGTTTATTTTATAACTGATAATTCCGTCCTCGAATATATAAAATATACATGAATTTAATTTTAATGTTGTTTTATTTATACCGATATAAAAATAATTTACTTACGAAATTTGGAATTTAATATTTTTACATTTTAATTATACTCCTAGATTAAAGCTAAATAGTTTATTTTAATAAAATACAACTTACATTAATTATTTAAATACAAGTAAATATTGCAAGTTTGCTGAATGTATTTGCAAAGTTTATTTAGGAATTTATAGACAGTAACGTTATAGAAAAAAAACTGTATACAACAAAAAAAACCGACTGGGATGACTAGAAAAACATTAAACGAAAGAATAAGTTGTAATCTATTATTAAAATTTTTTGAAGGCATAGAAAATGCAATTTATTATATAAAAAAAAATATACAAGATGCAGCATGGAAAGCGTCTCATATTTAATAAAAATTAAATTAATTAACACTGCTCAAAAAATATTAAAAACTTGAAAAAGGATGGCTTAGAGAAAATGATAATATGCGCGATCACCTTACTGAAAGGTAAAAAAGGGCACTTGTAAAAATAAATGAGTGCATAATCTAGCATCTATTATATCAATGAAGGTGATTTTATATATCAACGAAGACTTTAAAAATAAATAAATATTATTCAGACATATTTTAAAATATATCCAGGCTTCTAACAAGTCTGCAAAATTAAGAAACTACTTCCACACAAAATCTTCTTAATAATCAAATTCTACCTGAAAAATAGAAACCCCTTAACAATTCTCTCCCAAATCTGATTTAATATTGGTAAATAAGCCAGAGACGTTAGGTAAAAATCTGAAGCTTTCGGTGATCACTTACTTAATACATTTAAATAATTTCTCAAATAAGACACTTGTAAAAATTTACAAATTTTTAAATGCATCTCTTTAAAAAAATCAGTAAAATATGTAAAACATTAATATAAGAAGATATGAATGCCAGGAAGACACTGGGATATGACCTAATAAGAGATAAAATAATTGACGGTAAAATAAAATGAATAATCATCCTCAGACGAGCTCAACAAAAATTGCTATATTTTCCGATGACACTACAATAATTTGCAATAACTATAATAATTAAAATTTAAATAAAAAAAAATAATATGACTCAATTAGGGTTTTTTTATTATTAGTATTCAATCACACTTGAAGAGCACTCTAATTATACCTTTAAATGTTGCAACTTAATCGGTGTTTATTTTGTCCTATTTACACAATTTTTTACAACCCACCCATGCGTAAATTTTAACCGAGAATTTGTTTACTCAACCGTTTCCGATACCTTCAAAGCCTCACTAAAATTAAAAAAATAAAATACACCCATCATTTCATATTTAAATATCCATTTCATAAGTGTCTTTGCAAACATTTTAATCCCAACACCCGACATTTCTGCGCGCAGAATAAACATCATTTTCGCTCCGTTTGCTCACTACCTGAATTCGAAGAGAGATTCATCCGAGTGAAAATCGAAGAAGAGATCATCCGGATGAGAGTATATCGAGGAGTCTTTCACAACGCCCCGTTGGACCACATAATTGATCTACAATCGAATCAAGAACACACAAGAGATACCACCATGCAGCTGCCATTATTACCTCTCTGGTTCGCAAAATAATTGTGCGAAATGCCTCGAGTATTTTAATTAAAAAAAAATTTTTTTTGTCTTGAGAAATTTTACGAGTTCAGTGATTGTATAACATATTCTTGAAGTAATATTTTTTGTTTGTTCTGAATAATAAACTTTACGATCTTCTTTAATTTTTCACACTTAATAACATAGCCTCGTTTAAGTGATTAAATTTCTTACATTAGGTATATAAGGAAGTATACTTGTAAATGTATAACTTTATAGTAAGCAATTTAAATATCTAAGAATGTATTCAACCTAACTTTGTAACAGGAATAATATAATAAAATATGTAAAGCTCGTAAGAATTAATTAGGTTCGCATTATGTGTCTTTGAATGGCTGTTTTAATTCCATTGCCAATATGTTTATCGCAATGATATTAAAACATGTCAAGTCAATTTAAAATAGTAAAAGTGACGTTTATAATGAATAGTTTAATATTACTCGTTATCATTCATAAACTCATTCAAAATATTTGGGCGTTTGTGTAAAACTGTTCTTTATGAAGCAATCACAGAAATATTACTATAAACTTTACGCTTTTAATGCCAAAAAATATAAATATTAACCCATTGTTTTAAAATAAGTCACAATGATAAATCACAAAAATAAGATTAAAAAAGGAACTTTATTTTTTTCCAAATTCCATTTTTAATTTTTTTCAATTATTTATATTTTGATTTTGTAACACCTAGACTTTTAAAAAGTAGATGACTGATGTTTAAAAAATATACAGTATTACCTTTTATCAAAAATATTAAAATACCATTACTAAGTATGATAATTTTGCATGCATAATAACCATAAGCTGCATGACGAGCTTTTGCCATTATTTACCCTTTTTATTTCAGCATCACAAGCAAACCCTAAATGTGTGTACACATGTCTTATTTATTGAATGGTAAAATTCACATTCGTGACGTCCATTGTTACCCCGTCACAAATTTCTTTTTCGGAAAATGAAATTTTTCGGTGACGCCACGCTGTCTCTCGCGTGTGGTCCCTAACCGAAAAGAGCATAATCTTTCCCTCGAAAAGCTTAACGCCACATCTCTCACTCTCCGATTTATGGATGTTTACACTTGACTTACAATCCTCGGGGTATTTCCCTTTACGCTCCGGCACCAGATTATACCACTTGAGGCCACAGCGTCACAAAAACGACGCACACCGCATAACATAATGGAAGGAATCCCTTTTTGGCTGCGAGCGAATCACTTAGCACACCAGGTGAGCAATCTCCACATTTGCGGTTATGAGAACAACACACTTTGGCGGGTGCCGGCCGACATGAGATGTTTTTCGCCTGAAAGCTTATGTTTTTTGAATTAGGGTAAGCTACTTCAAGCTTAAAAAATGCTTATTTTTTATTGAGCTACAGTGTGCTCCAATAATATTAAAATAATAGCTATTTCAAATTTATTTAATTGAAATGACATTTGCAATGGTTTATATATAGTCGTATCGTACATCGTACATAGTCAAAAATTGACCGTCGGTACTACCGGTATTACAAAATGAAGGTGTTAAATATTGTGATTTGATTACTATTTTTTACCACGATTTTTGTACAAATTCACCATAAATTATTAGTGAAGATAATGTTTTTAAATATTTAAAGCTTTATTATATATGTATAATTATCACATAAATGATATTTTAGCGGCGTTGTATAATCAAAATTAACAAAATGAGACAGTAGAGGAAAAATGGAGTGGGCATTACTTAGGCATGGATTATTTCTCTTGGAGAAACTTATGTTTTTGTAGACAATTATTAGTAGAATGTAGGTAGCATTGGTCGATTATATTTTGTAATCATTATTATATTTTTAATAAATATATTTATAAAAATATTTACCACAAATTAAATGAAATAAATATAATTTATTTTATAAATTACTAAAATTTAAAATCAAAACAGCTCACTGTAAAAATTTGTATATCAATAGATTATGATTTCTATATTGAATATTATTTGTATTAAAAATTCTAGAAATGTGATAGATACACAATAAATTTGACTTCGATTCCATAAAAGATTTAACTCATGAATTGCAAGATGCAAAAAAAAAATCAATCTTGAAAGTTGCATATTTATTAAGTTTCATACATAACAAATTTCGTTCGGATGTCAAAAAAATTACCATTGAGTTATTTAAAACATATAAATATTTATATAATAAATAGTTTATTTAAAACATATGGCACTTAATTGTTATCTGTCTATTGGTACCATTATAGGGCTCTATTGATAAGACTTACAATATTAACAACGACTGAAGGCACTTGTATCATTTTGGACAACTCGCTCCAGATCCAGTTTCGTGGAGGTCACTAAAATGTTACAAATGTGGAAGCAGAGTGACACCATATAGCTCGTGACATAGCAATGCCGATGTGTGTCACGGCACGACTGACACACGTGTGTGTCTCACCTTCTCGACCCATTCATCACGGATCAGCCACCACAATGGAGCCATCCGTACACGTCTGGCTCGTCATTTTTCAATCTCAGTAGCATGGCTTTGTGAAGCTTAATAGTGACAAAGCTGATCCATTCACTGGACTGATGATGCTCTGGGATGATCAGTCATGTCACATGTGACCAATGGCGACGACGCTTTATAGACAGGCGCTTAGGATTAACTACACCCAATTTTTATTAATAAATTAGGAAAATTTATTAACCGAATCGTAGAAAAGTTATTAACAATCAATGTTTATAAAAAAATATAATGACATACATACAATATTTTTTCGTAATGTAAAATTTGTGCTTAAAGAATTTTAATATTTAATTATATTTTTTTTAATTAAATCGTTAAAATGATACGAATATGATTTATAACTATAGTAATAATACAATTAAATATACATATTCTTTATTGTGAAATAAAAATAATAAAATTGGGTTACAGTATTTGTATTTTAAATCGAGATTGGCTTGAATAACACCAAAGAAAGTCACAGAAAAAAAATACTAGATTTGTCATGCATATCCCATCTAGAAAATCTTTGCCTGGTTTTAAAATATCTAAAGATTTTTAAAACTTTTACTTGGTGAAAATACAGCTACAAGTAATTTTTAATCAAATACAGAAAACACCCAAACAGTTTTAACAATTTTATAATCATGTCATGATAACATAAATGACTTAATATTGTTGAGTGCATATGGTTAAATGGGAAGAGAAGCAACTGCGCCATTTCAAGTATCCTTAGAAAGCTTAATTGCATACAAGCTCTAAAGATTAAGTACGCTTACTCGAAGATAGTATAAATTTATCGCATCATTGTGTGTTTGTGTTCGTTACTAATACATCCCTATGGGCATTGTATTATATTACTTTACAGACAAATACTAGTACAAATTGTGATGCGACTCTCCTCCCACTGGAGCACTTTGATCGACCGCAAAACGATTCGATTGGTGCAAAAATTATCAACGTGGGCACAAAGGGGACAGAGTACCGCCATTTACATAACCATAGATCCGATCGAGAGATGGCTCTGCACATCCGTGCCTCAGTAAGCTACGAAAGATTTTTTCCATCCCAGCGCCATCGATCGATCATCATAAAAAAATGTCGACCGACAAAATGAATTATTTCAAAAGCGGTTTAACGTGTGTCAATATTGGTAAAAATATTGTTGTTGGTCAAATATCCTGTGTGTGTAAAATTTACACCTTCCTTTGTCAAATATGCTCGTGCCCGAGATGAGGCGCTGTTTGCGCCGAGTAAACAGAGGAAACCTTTATTATCTTTGAGAGAGGGATAGGGGGTGGGGCGGTGGGGGGAAAACATAACTTTCGACTGAGAGGCGCGATGTCACGTGTGTGTTGACCGGTCACCTTACATGTGGATGTTAAGAAATGATGATTCATCTGATAGACAGACTGAGTAACAAAAACAGTTTAACAGTCACTGTGTCATAGATAAAAACCTATAAAATAGGTGTTAATGTTATCAAAGTCAGTGTGAAACAAATTTAGTGTGTTAGCATGAGAGCATGTTATGTATCACGAAAAAAGAAAAAAGATTCACACAGAGATTTGAGTGGGTAGCAAAAATATGTTTAATAACACAAATAAATGGATCAAATAAACGTGCGGGTACCCGGGTACCCGCGCGTTTTTAAAGGAACTGAATACCCTGTACATTTCACAGTGTACCCGGTCATTATAATTTAAATATAATATTTGATTTCTTCATATGAAATATATATCTCACACAATTCTCCGGATATTCTTCTATTTCGCAAAAACCCATTTAGAGATTAAGTGGGTAGTGAGAGCGGTATATTAAAAAGAGACAGGAAATTCCTATTTTATAGTACAAAAATATTTATGAGACGTTTCGTTTCAACACTCTCAAATAATTACCGTTTAACAAAAAAAAAATGCTAGTATTTAAAAAAAATACACACGGCATACTCGGAGGACGGTTGTACACAATAAACGACATTTAAGTATATTGTTATTATTCACCATCAGTAATTTATGATAGTCCTGCTCACTCGTTATCCATCGGTTGATGGTTAGCTCTATAGAAAGAGAGGTGAACAGTTTTTTTTAATACTCCAATGCAATTTTGATACCAATTACACATAATAAATTATTTGATTTAATGATTAATATTTATTATCAATTTAAAAGTAACAAAAAATATTTATTCTTTCCTTTTGTAAATATCTGCATGTACAATTAAAGGATCCATAAATAGAAGATAATAAAATTTTATGATGCTTTTAAGTTTATAATTACAATTACAATTGTCGGCACTTTATAAAGTTTCTGTTAATTCTATGACGCATAGTAAAAACACATTTTTGTTGTCAACGATATATTGGGACGGGTGAGCCGTTGTCTGTGTTTTAACGATAAGAAAATAAATAAATTAAAATTGTCCCACCCTCACGGATAAAAGTTGAAACAAGAGTGGTTCTGAAACATTTATTCGCCAATTTTACTTTGCTTTAATGACAAAAGTGGAAACCCTCGGCAACAAGCTTTCCCACTGATTATTGTTTTTTGCGCTCTCCTATTGGACAAAATTCGGTTTAGATATGCTTCAACTGATCGTAATATTGTTGTAAAAGATCTTAATATAAACGCTAGATAACCGAGCATTTCCACTGCGACGGTGACGGCACGATTTTATTGCTTTTGACGTAGATTCTTAGCAGGAACCTCCTTGAATTTGACCAAAAATATGCATGTCATTTAATGAAATACTGCGATTCTTAATTAAATGGAATTAATAAAAATACGACCACTGACTAAACAACCTTTGCCCCCACCCCCTCCTTAAAATGTTGAAATGTCGTCTTTGCATGTGTACATGAATATTTCTAATAAATAAAATATTAACATTTATTCATCTGTTTTATTATTATTAAATACTATTTGAGCAAAATACAAAAATCTAATATTTTAGTTTATAATATAAATTATTACTCTGTGTAATTGGCCGGATATTTGGGTGCCTTAGTTTACTTTTTCAATTAAAAAAAAATTTTAAGTTAATTTTTTAATTTTTTTGTATAATAAATATCACAATTGTAAATATGATAGTGATCATGTAATTTTTTTTCCCTTGAACTTAAAATTAAAATCTTTATAAGCGAAAGGCGAAAACCATATGACCCAAATGTACCATTTATTTTAATCGCTGCATTTTAAGATGCAAGTTCTTGAGCTAAATAAATATTTATGATATTATTAAACATTGGCAATAGTCAAACGCTCACAATCAAAACCGTCCATGTCCATATAGGTATATCAATTTGCGATTCAGCCGTGTCGGCGCCGCTCGGAACAATCGCGCCGCACCGTTCGAATGATTGGACGTAACGAGTTTTGATGCGGCACGGCCGGTGCCGATTTTACGTATGTAAATTATGTAATTGTGAGAAAGGGGCAGCTGCGCGTCGATTTTTTTAATATGTAATGAAATAATAAAAAAAGCAAACCTCCGACCGTTGACAGATGGTTTTGATCGGTGCACAATGGCGTCAATATAGCGTTAATAATGGTGGATGAGTTTAATGGGTTCGAGTCCCGGCATTGGAAAATAACACGAAAAAAGGACCAATGAGCCCGCGCGTTGATTGTATGCTAATGAGTTAGATGAAAGTATGTAATTTCCGAAGGATGCGGGACAATGGCCGCCGGAGGAGGTCTCGCGTCTTGAGGTCAAGTCACACTGACTCAAAAAAAAAACATATTTGAAACGCAACACTACATATTTTATAGTATGCATATTATATGATTTGATGCACGTACAACATATGTAGATTTAATATAACTTCAAATCAAATTGGGATCAAAATGCCGTATGTCCAAGCAAGCGATATCGACGCACTGGTGTTTTATAAACCCAATGCCTCGCAGTAGTCTCTCAATTGTTCAATTTGATTCACTTGCCAGAATTATATTTTTTACTACAAATTGCAATGCTATTTTATGATTAACGGCTGGAGGCTGTTGTTTTGATATACTTTTATTTTATATCTATTTCAATAAACGTTTTTTTATAACTTCAAAGCATGATTGACAAAATCTTTATTTACATAAAATTGTATTTTAAAATACTATACTTATTTCTATAAATATAATCCACAACATATTTATATAAAAATTTCTAAATTATAATTTTTCACCGATAGATGTCAATAATATATAAATTAGTCTAAAAATCTGATTAATATGATTTAATAAAAATAAATCAAAAATACACAAATAATTAATCTACAGTAAACTAGAAACAATTAATTTTAATAATATATTCAACTATAATAAAATTGCACATTATATCTAATAGCATTAGCTTCAATAAAATTAACTCTTTAACCATAAAGGTCCGATAACGTTAGTGCAAAGCAGTAACAGTGAAAGATGTTTAACTATAAAATTTAACCTTTCGATCCAGCTTCGATTAAACTAATCAAGGAACCTAATATAATAAAAAGAGATCGCCGATCGTTTCCCATGATTTTTTTTTGTTCTCTCTCCGATGCAAAATTTTCCCATGGAGTTTCTATCCCGGCAACAATCAAACTGTCAATCCGATCGGAATTGATTTTCTCTAAATGGTAATCCCATGACTCGACAATGGGTAAACCGCCAATCGGCCGATCGGTCTCAAACGCACAACGGGCTTATTATCTTAAATACGAGCTCAAAGTAGCGTTATTATACGACCTTGAATTTTTTAACGTATAATTGGATATTTGTGATTTAAAGCAATAAAAATATCATATGATTACTTAAATAAACATTTAAGATCAAACAATATAATAGCAAACTTAAATTGTTTTTTTATAAAAATCTAAAATATCAGTTAAATTTTTAATTAATTATACAAAAATACTGCAAAAAATATTTTATACTTTTAATTAAATATTATAATTAAATAAATTAATGATTTAGTTCAAAGTTTTTTTTTAAATAAATATTGTAATTCAAATAATTAATTTAATTTAATAATTAAGTAAATGAATATTTTATTACTAGCATTTTTTAAATCAAGTAAAAAAAATAAAAAAATGTTTGAAAGTACTGCGATCGTGAGTCTGCGGGCTTTGTGCTATCCTGTCTGGACCGGCCGGGCCGGGCGGGTGTTAGGCGTGCGCGTGACACGGCTAGTGCGATGAAACATGTAGCGCCGTAACTGGCCGAGTCGCTCACGACTGACTCACGCGGAATATTTAAAACTGCGACCGTGAGTCTGCGTGCTTCCCTGTCTAGACCGGCCGGGCTGGGCGGGTGTTCGGCGTGTGCGTGACACGGCTACAGCGGTGACTCACGAAACTCCGCAGCAGGCCGAAGCACTCACGACCGACTCACGAAGAAGTTTTAAAACGTTAAAATGTCACAACCCGTGGTCCGATCGTGTTGAAACCGGTGGCTAACTTTGAGCGCTGCTTTATTCAATATTTGAATTAATGATTTAATTTGGTAATTATTGAATTAGATTAAATATTTAAATGAATTATTAAAGCAAATATATATTTAAATTAATTAATAAATGAAATATTTAAATTAATTATTTCAAATAATTATTTAAATTAATTAATAAATAAATTAACTATTTAAATCGAATATTAAATTTAAAAAATTATTTAAATTTAATTTTTAAATTATTTTATCATTTAATAATTAATAAATTAAATTAATTATATAAATATTTTAATTAATTAAATTATATTTTAAATTAAATTAATTATTAAAATAAATTAATTACTAAATCAATATCGTACTATCATTAATTACTTTATTGGTTTAAAATTAAAGATAAAGCCAAGTTATATTATCATTATTGTTGTAAAATTCTGACTATCGGCAGCTTCTGCTACATCAATAATCCTCAATTCAACTATAAATCCACGCTCGTGAGAGCCCTCGTTTTAGGTCAGCCTAGTCCAGTTGCAAGTGGGCAAGTCGGTGGTGGTTCATTAGGTGTCTGGTGGGACTGCGCCCCGCTGCGACCCTGCACGCACTCACCGTCTTCAGCAAAAGGGGCATTGCTTTATTGCGATTGTAAATAATCGCGCGGCCCCCCTTTGAATCGGCTGATTAGCCGTGCGCAGGGCCGGATTCGCGCCGCCTAATAGAGCCCCTGCCCCGGGGCGCCCCGGTGTCTTGCATGCATTGGATTTTTATGCGTCACGTGGCAAACGACATTTCATTAGCGGCGGGGTGCCTCGGTCTTAATTCTGTATCGAGAATTAAATTGCACTTGCGCATGAATGCTGCGATAATACAATGAGCTAAGTGGTGAGTTAATAAAGTTTTGACTTCAAAGGATCGCTCGATACCTGCATGTGTAAGTGTAATTACCCCGCAATGCTGTTTGAATAAGTATTAGTATGTGATTATGGAATATAAATTAACTAATAGCTAAACATAATTATGACAAATTGTTTCAAATTAGGTAATCTGTATTTGTTCCAAAACTGAATTATATATAATTTTTTATGCAACAGTTGAGTCGTTGACGACACAGATTAGCAGGTGACAAATTATGTATTTTTAGTTATGACATCAAAACAATGATAGTTGATCTTATCGAAGACAGTAAAAATCAAGTTGTGGGTTTAAAACATAAGAGACTATTTATTTTTAATTTAGAATTATAAAATTGATTATAAATAAACTTTAAGTTAACAAACAATAAATCGTTAATAGTTCACATTGATTTATTGTGGATATTATTTAATGTAAGTATAGTTAAATATTAATTTATGCGATAGTATAATATAATTTATGCATGTAATTATTTTATCTATAATGTAATGAATAAGCTAATGAAATAAAGTACCCATTATATTGTACAATATTTTCAATTATGTTATACAATAAAAATATATAAAAAATAAATATGTCGACATGTGATATAAACGTGTTAATCAATTAACATATTTTTCCCAACGACAAAGGGACGCATTGTCACATAATAAATTGTGCCCACCAAAAAAACATCAAAGAGCATTCATTGTTAACAAATTTGAAGCATCCGAATATTTGTCAACGCTTCTGGTCGTTGTATGTTACGCGTTATGAGACGAATATCATGTTATGGTCGTTAAAATTTCAATGGGGACATTTGTCGGCGACAAAGGTCCCAAAGGAGCATATCTAGCTCCTAGAAAGCTCTAAATCAATTTAACCACGGTCATCAGATTCCAAGGAGCGTTTCATATTTATAAACCTTTTACTGTAAATCATCTTGGACTCCTCGGGAGTTTTGGGCACATAATGGGCCCAGCGAATGCGAAGAAAACCAGAGAGAAGAATTAATAATGACGATGATAAAAAATAATATTTATTACGCGCGCATGTGTGTGTGTAATATTACAAAAGTTTGGGGGGTTATTGTAGTAAACTCGATCGGAATGCGTGGAATTAATATATACCGTAGTTTTATCGGTCTTTGTTACGAACCATTGAACGGTGTCATTAATCAAAAACTGAACGAAAATTTATACGAGGATTTCGGTATGACATAATTCCAGGGGTCTTATGGTTTCTAAAATAGTATTCATACATAATTTTATGAACCTGAAAAATATAAAGAAGTATATAAATCCCAATGTAATAAAATCTATTAGTTACCAACAAATTTGGATTTATGTTGTATCGTAAAAAAATGTAAAAAAATGTTTAAAAATGATAAAAAAATGAGAAATACTCCAGTTGGATTAGATAAATATTTTTTAAATTTTACCTTGAAAACCAAACTTTTATTGAAAAAAAAAAACTAAAATCAATATTTTAACAATTATACTGACTATTTTTTATACTAAAATATATATTTTTATTATTGTATGAATGTGAAGAACCCAGATTTGTAAATATTTTTGCGATAAAGTCTATAAAATTTATTTCAATCAAGGATAATAAATATCCTTGTTGCATATTTAGTTAATAGCCAAGAAATGTATCTGTTTATTTTGCGATAAAATTACTTTACCGAAAATAAGCAGATTCATTAATTGGCTTTTAATTAAATATGCAACTGAAATTAGCGCTTGCTTTTACTTTTATCTTTGTGGAAAAAATCTTTAATAGTAGATGAAAATATAAATAACTAAAAAAAGATAAAAGGAAATATAAATTTATTTAAACTTAAGTCTCGATTTCTTTAAAACAAAACTATTCAGTAACTCATATTCAACCCATTTACTTCATTTATGAACTTTTATTAGTCATTATGACAATACAATTTTTTATATTTTTTTGTTATTAGAGTAAATTTATATATACTCACCCCTTGATTTACACGGTAGATACGTTCCAGAAAATATTGCGTTATCGACAAAATTAATACTATTAATAGTTTATATTTTATAAAACAGACGTTACAATATTCAGACTAATTTCGATCTGTTGTCTCACTACTTACTAATTGTTGATTGTGTTTGCCGTAATGTAATGCATTAAGTTTACACTATATGTGTTACAATATTTGCAATTAATTAATTAATTTGAATAGCTCTTATGTAATTTTAAATAATTTAAAAAAAATTGCGGCTCATTTGGCTGCGTAGCGAAACATGTTATTGACTACCAGCATGACATAACTCTTCGACCCTAAATTTAATACATATATTAGTACATAAATGCTGTCTTTACTATATTGATAATTGCAAATATTCCTTAAAATATTCGTTTATATACATATACATATGTATATGTATGTATAACATTTTTAAAAAAATTAGCCATTATTTTGTGTAAGTTGCACACAAAAATCTTAAATAATTTTAATACTATTATTTAAAACATTACTAAAATGACCCGTGTGTGTGTCCTAAATATTTTCGAAAAATTATTGGAGGACCGTTGAATTTTCATCGGTACCTGTGTTTGTCAGTCGAAGCTTGCGGTCGGGTAACCTTTTTTGAAAGAAAAAAAAATATTTGAAAGAGTTGATTAAAGTCGGAATGAAAGTGGTCGCTTGTCATAGTGCGGGCGCTGCGCCCAGCGGGGGCCTCGGCGGCGACAGCGCCGCGGGGCTCTGCCCTGACCGTGGGGCCCCATTACGAAAAGCCGCTCTTTTTGTTCCCCTTCATCATTTTCAATCGTCACTCTGCGCTTTTGCAAAAAAATATTCGCGACCAATATTCAATCGTATTATAATAACATAACTGCTGTAATATTAATTAAACAAAAAGCACACAATTAACGCTTAGAAATAATACAACATTAATATATTATATGCATTTTCTTAAAATAAAATTACATAAACAAACACGAGATATATTGCAAGCGATTCTATGCATATTTGGCATACTGTATTTTTGAAGTGGCATTCGAAATATTTAATGAAAAATGAAGGTGTACCCCCGAGGCGTCTCTATCCGTTCGAGCAGCTGAGGTTAATAATCACTACACGCTTTCAGAGATTCGCTTTCATATCTCACGCGATGTTTTATACCTTTTTTTGTCAAAGGACAAGCGCTGACGATATTTGTGGTCGTTGCGGACCCTAGAGGTCCGAGACCGCCGATCGGGATTCTCTTGAAGATGCGCTGATAGTCCTCACAGTTGGAGGGCCATTGGTTCACGTCCGTGGGTATAATTTATTTTTATTCAATCATATTTGCAATCCATATGGAATATAAGGGTAAAAATTATTTATATTAGAAAAATTAAGATTTAAGACAACATGAATTGTTTTTAATTAATATTTTTATGCATTAGATCTTTTATATAGACATATTAATATGTTAGCAAATTTTCAAGCAATAAATATGACGTTAAAGCAGTTAAAAACGTAATAGAAAATCATTTAAATTAAACGTAGAAACAGTGGCGTAGCTATGGTGGGGCGGGCCACCCTGGGCGGCACTTGCTTGGGGGCGGCATATTTGCGATGGGATCGTCTAGTGTGGTACTTAACCCTAAATGCACTAAAATAATAATAATAAGAGCTTAACAATAACCAATTAATTATTTTAAGAAATGCTGATTTTATGACCATGCTAAAAATGTATAGGGGAGGGGGCGTAAATTTTAAGGATCGCTCCGGGCACCACATACTCTAGCTACGCCACTGCGTAGAAAACTTACGAGCTTAAAACCGGTAATTATGCACTGCAAACGAGCTAACATAAAGAAGATTATAAAAAAAAATAAAAAAAAATTACTATTCGTAGACAATATAAAATATTTATTTATTTATTTTAATTAAATTAAGACAATCGTAACCAATGTGTCACTATGATAAAAAATCATACATAATACCTATTATTACAATACACAAAAAATATAATACAAATTAGATAAAAAAATAATATGATAGAAAAAAATCATTAATAATAAAATTAAATTATGTGAAAAAGACCAGCTCCTCAAAGCTATTATTAAACAGATCAATGTGCAATTTCCAGGAACAAGAAAACGACAAATACTAATGTTGTATATTTGAGGATCCCCTGAAGGAGTGAAATTCTCTTTTGACAATCTTCCACCATATGCTACAAATTGTCTTTGATAACCGAGTTAAATCATCTGAGCAACTGAGATTCGATTTTTTTTAATAATAACCCATGTCAAACCTTATCAAAAGCCTTTTTAAAATCCAGTGAATAAATTATTGCGCATAGGTGACTGCTTAATTGTCAAATATATTTTACTTTTCATTCAAACTGCGCAATATTATTTTTTTATTTTAAAGTAAAAATTTATGTAATATTGGAAATATAATATTTGTACTAATTAATTACTAATGTATTTGTTAAATATTTTTAAAACACAATATTTTAATATATATTATATATATTTTTAACATTATTATTTATATGAACTTTTTTGGTTACATCATTTTTTTTTAATTACATATTCTACTAAAAAATACCTATCTAATTATTTAAGGCATGCTTTTATTATAAAACATATACCATAGAACATCACGGGTTGTCTTCGTGCACTCTTTTTGTTAATCCAATGATTACCGGTTACACAAACCGCCATTGTATCAAAGTAGGAGCCATTTCACGCGCCATGGGATGTCCTATAGTATGAAATGCCTTGATTCGGTAATTACAGGGTTTGTATTCCAAAGCGCGCACCAACTATAATAAAAATATATACTATGTATAACACTGCTGAATACACCAATTTAAACGTAATCCTTTCATGTCATTGTATGAGATACTAATGGAGTTTATTATACACCGGTATCTATTAATGCGGCATTATCCGTAATTGTTTTCTTGTCATTGTGATATAAAGGGGTTGTAATACATTTATAATATCGAGAGCTATTTATCTATAATTGTATATAGCCATACAAAAAATATGAGCATCTTTTAGCTAACCATTTAATTTGCATATTACATTCATATTTGGGCATCATTAATTAAGCTATCTAGCAAATAGAGACATAAATATTATTTTAAAGTATACGATTTCCTTCTGAGCGTAGGCTTACATATAATCACCAATATACAAGCATTAAAGATACATCAATTAGCCCTTATCGTCGATGTCGTCTTATGTAGGTTTATGCATAGCACTATATGACTATAAAGATAAAGAGCGGTATGTATGTATGTTTAAAAAGACATAGCGTTGATTGTACCATTGCCTTTTGTGCGTGTGGTATTAAACCTTAAAAAGATTTATGTCTAAAAGTATCATTTTCTTTTTATTTTTTACAGATAAAAAGTCCGACGAATGTTTCGGTATACTGTTACCCCCAAATGGACGATTCGTGTTTCGTACAAATTATAACGCGATTGAATAAACGACTTCGACAAATCGATGGGCAGTGAGAGAAATAGTAAATATTGTATTATGATGGCATTATAAAATTTACTGCCGGTAGTTTTGAGGGACAGATGGTAAAAAATCGGATGATGGATCACCGTCTGGTCAACGGTTGGCGAATCGTGGCCTTTTGCTTTTACGTGATGGCATCTAAAATCACGTTCATGCTTGTCTTGTTTTTATATACAGGGTGCTATATATTTAAAACAGTGTATTCAGTTACATAAATTAATTAAATTATAGAAATATAAATTATCTTTTATATTAAGTAAGTCTATAAAAATAGATAGAATTAAAAATATTTTTTGATTTTTAATCTATGCTTTAATCTAACCTTTTGCATCTTCCAAGCCGCAAAAAATATTTATATTCTACAATATAACCCATAATACAACAACATGACTTTTTACACAAAAGGTAATAACGTATAATTATTACTGTATACACTAAGCTTATTTGTGTTAATATCAGTGAACAATATCTGGTTTAATAATTGAAATAGCGATGCAGAATATTGAAAAAAGATTTAATTTATGTCTCCATAAGATACGTCATTTTGATTTTTATTAAATTTATATTGTTACTGGTGACGTTGATAATATTGTCCATTTTTAACGCCGCTTAATTGCTGTAAAATGCAGTGATACTTATTGGTGATGATCTAGCGAAATTTTGCTAATGTTTCTTTTTCTGCTTAACATAAATCAGTAAAAAACTTGCTCTTTAGGGAATTAAGTTCTTCGGCAATATTAAATTCATTATAAATCGGTGCTTTCGTTCAAAGCTATGCTATAAGACATTAAAGTATATGTTTGATTTTAGGACGGATTTTTTCTGCTACGCTTTCATCGTCACTCAACAGATTTATAAGTATAGAAATTACCTTCCCTTATAAATGATAAATAAAAAAAGAATATTTTCAGATCTTTTTTTTTATTACGGCACATTCCTTGCGGTTTATTAATTTTTTACAGAAGTTAAATGTAACGCCATTAAAAATAAAGTTTTATTGCATTAAAAAAATGTTTTATTTTTTCAACAAAAAAATCATCAAAATATATTGAAGAAGATATGCTAAAAAAATTTAATCTTATTATTAATTTATTTTTTACATATATAATTGGCGGGCCGCGGGTTGGACACCCCTAATTTAAAGCCTTCTTTCTGTAGATTTTATAATATGCAATTATTAAATATAATACCGCAATATTTACAATCTCTCACAATTCAATAAAAACATTGTTATAAAAATTCTAATTTTATTTTGAAAAAAAGCAGATAAATATATTATTTAATGTATTCAATAATTAGATTTAAAATGTTGCCACAAAGCTAAGATTTATGTGTTATACATATGTCTCTGCCGATAAATTTTCATTTTAAGATATCGACTTTCTTTATAAAAATATTAATTATATTAAGAAATAAATTATTAAAATAAAATTGAAATTTTGTAGATCCTCGATTAACGTGAATTTGCTTTCGAAATAAATAACGTTAAAACGGGTTCAATTTTAAGAGAATTAAATTATTGCTGAATTTACGCAATCCAGGGCTGAATCATATGTTCAACAGTAAGTGAGTTAAAAATGAAAATTAAGGAATAAAAACAGATATTATAGTTGCACCCCAAATTATTTAGAGTCTAGAAATCATAGGATTATTCTTGCTATATTGAAAATTGCTTTAATTTAAAGTTTGATTGCCTTACACAAAAATCTTTAAAAACAATTAAACGCGTAAGCTTAGAAATAATATTGATGTTTTGGGTAGTATTTTTTTATAAGAAATTTAACTTTTTTTGAGAATCAATAAGAATGTATTAACCCAAAGTTAAACTTTAAATCAATTTAGTTGATTTGTCTTATAAATATATAAACATTAATTGAAAGTCATAAAAGTTATTTTAAAATTTAAAAAAGTGACTCTTAATAAAAGGCTGAGCAAGTTATAATATTATACGCGTAATTTCTGTAATACCCCTATAAAAATATAGGTTTGTCTCAGTACCTAGCAGTATGAAAAATAATATCGATTTAATAAATGTATATTATTTAAATAACCTTTACGTTTTTTAAGCATTTTTTTTTATTTTACATGACTACTCGTATAGTAAAACAATAATAACTTAATAAAATACTTATTTAAGGTCCACCCAGACGCTCTTATAAAAATAAAAACGAACCCAATAATCATTAGCATATATTTTGTCTAAAACGCTATGACTTATAAATGAATCTTTTCGTTTTTGGATTCCGTCTAAATAGACCTGTAAAAAATTAGAGGTCAATGATATCGATATTTTCGATTTGGCGCACAAGGTCTTTGTGTCATAATTACTATTTTTGCTGAATCTTCTATTTTCGTTTTTTGCAATCATTTTCGTAATTTATACCAATACGTGTATAATGTGCAGATTTTTAATTTCGTTAATAACCTAACAATGTAATTATGTGGTCACGATTTTATAATTATTTTTTTACCGACGCGTTTTTTAGAAGAAACGTGTCTTTCTTGAACCGGCGGCAAAAATTAACGAGAATTAACACACATTGCCAAATCCAAATTTAATCGTCTATTATTTGGATTTTTATATAAATATTATTTTTTCCATCTCTTTGCTCAAAATTGCGAAATATTAATTTGCCATGGCCTAGTGAAATATACCTTCTGCAAAAAGAAATTGTGTAATTTCAATACATATAAAGCGAATATTTTGTGGAGTGGTATTTAATGTTGAGTTTGGTTCGTTGACTGGGCGTGTCGATGGGAGGCGGAGCTCACCACGAAACGTTTTGTCCCGCCTAGTGGACGGGTTAAAGCATTGGCGTCGAATATGCTAATATCGATTAAAAAATATTAAAAATAAAATAAATATTTGTAAACGTATGTATTATTATATTTTTTCAATTTAAAATATTATTAAAATCAATTGTGAGATACCACAAATTAATTTTTACTGAGCCAATATCAACAATCAATTGATGACTGATAAAAGATAAAATAATATATTTTGTAAAAAATACATCTAAACTAATTTTGCCTGTAAGTTTAATACTGATTTGATCTTGCTCAAAAACCTATTTACTTACATTTTTAAATATAAAATTAATATTTTTAAAATCTTGGCTGATTTTATCAAGAACAAATAATTGTCTATTTACTTAAGAAAAGATTTATTTTTTATTTTTTATACTTTTAAATGAAATGGTGTGTAATAATATTAAAATATAATCAGTTAAAAATTAAAAATTCTCAGCAAGTAATAAATAAATAATATCTCTAACATAATTATGATTCATTAGATTAAAACTAAAATTCTATAATATTATTAAAATAATATATTATTTTCGAATATAAATATTTTTTACTTTACGAATTTATTTTCTAATTAAAACATATTTTAAACCACCTAGCCAGATAGAACGCGCTTTTTGCATCAGCAGTGAAAAAGCACTTGTCGCCCGCCCGCATTTAAAGTGCAATTAACCAAAATAATATTAGTATTTACGACTCGTACTGTAACTTAATCAGAGATTGTGAAGTATTTGCATCCAAAAATGCATTAACTACATTTTTGCCGTGTTAACAAAAATAATGTTGCAGTGACAAAGCGGATATCCGGTGTAATGTGTTACCAGGAACAGCATGTGCAGTGCTGCCAATTCTCCACATGGACCTTTATCATGAAGGTACTTACTTTTCATCAGTCACATTCTACTTGGTACATACGAGAGTTCGTATGAACTAGCACAAAAAGGAGTTACGCTTAGCATCGACCGAGATTTAGAAGACCGAAAAAGCAGCCGCTTCTCTCTTCGCGTATAAGTAAACTTTGTAACTTAACCTTTAAATTAAAGTTTTTTAATTTAAAGGTTACTTTAAATTAATTAGTATTTCTTAATAATTTATTTTAACACTTTTCTAGTGTAATTTTCGTTAATTTATTTTACATATTTATTATATATAATTCGGCTTTTTTTATATCAATATGTACAGAGGTATTCAATATTTTTTATAAAAATAATATAAAATATTATTTGATGTGCTTAATAATTTCTTACTCCTTAATTTATTGTAATTGTTTTCTATAGAAATCATTTATTCAAATTAAAAAAAATATTATTATATTTTAATGTTTTTTATTTATTATGTGTAAATATATAACTATCTGGGCTACCTGAAAACAGTGTAAGATCGACCGCCGTACATGTACGGCGGTACTTTTCAAAGGGTTAAGACGACTGAACAATTGTTTTATTATGATAAACAAATACAGTCAGAGTCAGGCAATCAGAAACTTTATTTAACAATTGCTTAGCTGCTTAAATTGAAAATTCAGCAGATTTAAAACAAATTTGAGTCTTTACTACTCAAAAATGAACCGTATGAGATACCGTTACTTCTTTAGCGATCTATCTAATCGTGATTAGATAGATCGCCCATCTCTCTTGTCATCATTAATGTATTCAAGGATTTTTTGAAAACAAGATTCATATATTAATCGCTCTATAAAATCTATCCATAAATGATTTTTGCGTATAAAATTTAAATAAAAAATATATAATAAAATACCAGTTGTACCTTCACTGGAATTTTCTCAACAAGCGACGAGTAGACATGAAGTATCTATAATATTAACATACTCACAGAAACATACCACATACAACACGAAACAAATCAAAACCTAGATTTTATAAATATCAAATCAATATGCAAATCACACTCGGAAATCGTAAACGTAATAGACGCGAAATCGAAGCGATAAATTTTACAGTTATTACAGATACACGGTATGGAACTCGATCCGTCACGTTTCCAAATTAAACAAATATTTTATTTATTTAAGAAACCACACATTCTTAAGCAAATTTTCGCTTTCATTAATATTAATTTTGACTGCTTCCAAATATTTTTATGTATTTTAAAAGTTATGTAAACATTATGAATATTTATCTCGCGGCCTTGCTTTTTTATATATTACCCTGAATCTAGATCTAGGCAAATATTGCATTTAGATATCACCAGGACTACCAAAATACTGGGAAGACAATCTTATCGCACGTGTGGTATGCCTTATATCAAATTCTACGTATTGTTAAGAAAATAAATAATGCAGATCAAATAATAAATACTATATAATTTATTGTGGCGCATATGTACATTAAGCATATATGTATTTCTTAAAGAATTTGTGTATAAAGTGTCCCATAAAAAGTGCATTATATAAAAAGGATATTAAATCTTAAGTTGCGTGAAACTACTTTAGAGTTTTAGATTCATTGTATATGATAAATATGGAATGCAGATTATTTTCAAAATATTCTTCAACAGATATATCAATTCTTAAGGCTAATTTGTATTAAGAATCTTGTAATGTATTATTTTCAATGGAATTAGTGACTTTAAACAAAATCATTCCACAAAATATCTACTGTACAAATGGCGTTGTTTACAATTACTATACAAGAGCATTATTAATTATAAACTGTACTTTTTTTTTAATTATATGGATACATAACATAGTGAGATATATGTATACATATTTATTCAATCATATGCTATTCAATCACTACCACTAATTTCATGCAATTATCCCCTTTTTTACATAATTGAGCCTTCTCGTCCTTCGACACACGTGACGGCGAACGTGACTTACCTTTGACCTCGGCGCGTCGTTTTGTATTCTTGCGACCCAAACAAAAAACACAAAACACGCTACTCTCAATGTCCTTGTTACGTGGTGAAGTATTCGAAGACTTCCATGTAGGTGCCCCGGGGGGTGAGCTGCGCCATGCGCCACCGTCACCACAACCACAACATGCGCTACGAATTCCGTTTCGAATTCCACCGATGGTGATTCTAATCCGGCAATCACGTTCCAGAGGGCGCCGAGGACCTCCTGCTGTACTCCAAATCTGGAACTGGAACTGCGTGTATTCCCAGAAGACGTCTTTATTTATTGAGCGCTGATGACACGGCCATTCGGTTTTTGGTTCGCTTTAAATATTGAGACCGATAAAAATGGTAATGATCGACATTCCACGCGCGCCTAGATTAATCAAAATATAGTGTAAGCTAATAAAAAATATGTGTACAAAAAACTTAGATAAGATCGTGTTAGTGCGATAAATCTATCCTATCATGTAAGTATAGAAAAATGGTACTGAATATTTGAAGATCTTTCCATATGTTACACAGAGAAATGTAGCTGTCGTATTAAAACATTAATTTAAAATCCAGCGCCATATTTTAAAATTTAACCTTATGTTGTATTAAAAATACTGGTTAAAAAATATAAAAACTACAATTAGAGTAGATTTGGGGTACTTTTTTTGGGTAAAATAAAAAATATTTTATACACAATCTAATATTTTATTTTACTCCAAAAAAATTTTCTCGATGATCCAAGAACCACTGTCTTAAGAAATGCTTCTAGAAGATTTAAGCCTAGTTTAAACCCATAAAGAAAACGTTTCGGTGATTATTGAGCAAACAAAAATTTCGCAAGCGAAAATTCCAATCATATCACATACATGTATGTTTAAAAATACGTCAATATATATAAACAAACCATGTATGTTTATATCACAGATGTCAATATGATTTTATTTTGATAAATATTTTACAATTGAATTAGTAATTTACATTGGTATGATACACCTACATTTTACACAAATTTTCACTTAAAAATAAAGAAGAATATATTGACAATCAAACAATCATCCATGTTCAGAATTTTCGTGTGCGCAATTTTCATATGCGGTCACAAAAGAAAACATGCTCCAACACAAACATTACCTTTGCTTTTATAATTTTTATTTCTATCTTTCTGATACACCCAGTATAACCAATTTAGTAATGAAATTCTTAATGCCAATATTTTTAAATGCTCTCTATTTTTTTGCTTAAGTATCTATTAAAACTATTGTTTTAAATTCACATATTTTTTTCTATTTTGAATTTCAACAATTTATTTTTTAAATTTCAATAATTTCAATGATTTATTTTTTAAATTTCAATAATTTCAATAATTTATTTTTTAAATTTCATTAATATATTTTTAATTTCAATAATTTATTTTTTAAATTTCAATAATTTATTTTTTAAATTTAAATTTTATTTTTTAAATTTCAATAATTTATTTTTTAAATTTCAATAATTTCAATAATTTACTGATTGTCTTAAATTAACATATTAAATTTAATTATTACTATTTTAAATGTCTATATTTTTAAATGCTCTCTGTTTTATTGCTTAAGTATCTATTAAAACTATTGTTTTAAGTTAACATATTTTTTTCTATTTTGAATTTCAATAATTTATTTTTTAAATTTCAATAATTTCAATAATTTATTTTTTAAATTTCAATAATTTCAATAATTTATTTTTTAAATTTCAATAATTTCAATAATTTACTGATTGTTTTAAATTAACATATTTTTTCTATTTTGAATTTCAATACTGTTATATTAAATTAAATTATTACAATAATAAAAACCTAAATTATTAAATTATTAAAAACGGAATTACAATAATAAAACCCTAAAATGCCAACCAACTGAACACTGACGACATATATGACTTATAAGATCATATGATATGTTTTTTTATTTTGTTGTAGATTATTATAATTTTAAAAAGAATGACATGGAATTAATTTGTTATAAAACTTGCTGCAAATGCTGTAAAAATTAAAATATTGCCTATTTAAAGGTATCGCAGATTTATGGTGTTTCAAAGAAATCAAAAATCGAAAAATAATATATAAATATATTAATAAAATAAATCTATATTCCAATAAAATAGCTAATAGTACATTAATAAGCTATTATTATTAATATAATAAATAATATATGAATAATAAATAAATAAAATTAAATATTAACCATAGAGACGTTTTAACATGATAATAATTTTGGTAACATATAATGAAAAAAATGTGCAACCATATTAGAAAGATAAACTAATAACAGAAAGCGTGCGGTATTTACACTTCTTCTCTGATTATTTCCAGGTAATGTTTTACAGAAATGTGGGGATTCTATTCTTGAAACTCGCCTTAAAATCTTTAACCAAAAGTGATTATTCATCAATAAAGATAAACTAGACAATAGTGGAATCACACAAAAGCCCTCGTTACGACTAGAACTAAAGGGTTTCCGGAAGGGAACGAATGTTTCTTTATTACGAAATGGCCTCGGGAAACAACGTATCACCGGAAGACCAAAATTACCGTAATGTCAAAACATTCCCGTTGCACAATTCGTCCTCAGAGACGTGCATCAAGCAAATGTCACTTTCTTAAGACGTATACTTATTTCGTTGTTCTAAGAAGCGAGTGCAACGATTGGCTGGATGATCTCTGCATGATTGTGATTGGTCAGCAAGCTTTGCAGGCCTGAATAATACTGATCTCCAGTGAGGACCTGGCAGACATCGGTAGACATCGGTAGACCGCCCGCGTACAACATACGGTTATGGTCATACCACACCAACATCCAACATCCCTACACCAGCTTCCCCACCACCACTCAGAGAATAACGATCTCGACCATTAAAGTCTGTAATAAAATAATCTAAAAATATTCTCACTAATTTCCATATGCGTCTTACTGGCAGCAAAGTTACTCCTCAAAGGGTTAGAGATCCGAAAGAAAGCTTATTGAAAGAAGCACTAAATGGATCAATTTTAGTTAAAGTGCTTCATTATTATATTTATAAAGCATTTATAAGTTGATCCAGTTTAAATTAAAAAATATTTATATATTTATTAATAATTTGCTATTGTACCCTATATTATAATCAGTTACCTTCATATCTAATATTATAACCCATTTTTTAAAAATAAATAAAACTAGAACGAAGACATCAAAGTCATTATTACCTGACATTATTACTATACTTCCATATTTTTTATAATCGCTAAATTAAAAAATGCTATGAAAATAATGTGATTTTAACTGGAATTTCTTAACCACTACCTAATACATAATACCCACGACAATCCACAGACAATTTGTACAATATTATAACGACAACATGGTAAATGACATCGAACCAAGGCAGTCGTGGAGTGTCCGCGGCTTTTCATTATTTAAAGTGACACATAGTGATTTACGGAATGCGGCCTAACATTAGTGATTATTAATTTTAATGTTATAGTACACCAGTGCGGAATTTTGTAAACCCACGCTCGGGCAATCACACTCATACATTCATACACATATATACAGATCAAAGGAGGCATTACTCAAAAACAATGGCGGGCCATTGTTGTATTATAAATAATAATGTCGTACCCCAAGCGTCTACACGGCCCCCATATTGGGGGCCGCAGGACCTACAAAACGCCGACAATTGACCCCCGAGAAACAGCGGTCACTAACATTTTTGTACTGTAAAGAAACAGTCACACGAATCGATCACAAGCCGATATAAATTTATTGCAGCACGCCTATTTACTAGTACGCGATGTGAATATTATATTTGCAAGTACACCAGGAGTGTGAACATCTAAAATAATTCTTTATTATTAATTTTGATTGAAATATTAGGTTCTAAATATGGTTAAAAAAGTAACAATTTAATTAAAAGTTTATTAAATACATAATCATATTTTCTGTGCTATATCTAAAATCTATTTTTATATCACTAATTTATAACAAAAACTACTTTATAAATTAAAAGTATTGTATAAGTTCATAATAAAGAATGATATATTTTTAATATAATGCAAAACAATGTATATAAATAATAGCTGCCTTATGTATTTTGCATATTTATAATGTAAATATTTGTTTCTTCTTTACAATGTGGAAAAACTATAAACTGATCATAAAAGTCTAATATTTTTAATTTTATGTGACAATATATTCAGGGCCAGCAATTTTTAATAATATATTTTTTTATATTATATTGCCAGCCAATTATATATTATTTTATTTTTTTATTTAAAAAAATTTATCGTAACATGACAAGCGATAGCCTAATGCGTTACAATAGAGACTTAAGATAGCAGACTAAAATCAATCCGTAATTTAGTGATATATATTTTATAATTAATAAAATATGATAACAGATTACAATTAATATACATATATCATTTTGTACGATATTAATCCGTAAGATTAGGAAAAACTAGGAAAATCTGATATGTGACTATCGATCGGAATTTTATAGTCAGGTACATAAATTTAACAACTTTTCTATTCACAGTAAGAGTATTAACTTAAAAAGTAAGATGCTATTTATTTATGAAAAGTGCAATTCAACAAGAGTGTTTTAACGGTCTTAGAAAAAAAGGTTTCATCGTTAAAATAGGACACCACCGTGGAAAACCTTTTAACAGATTAAGTCACAAGGTATCTGTCATTAATCAGAAAGGATTACATTAGATGTTTTTAAATTTTCTTTAAGTAATATCCTGATAATTTCTGATTGAGAATCAGAGACATCATTTCAGCGTTTTTCCAGGGGGTATTTGCAAAAGTTTACAGGACAGTTTTAGTATTTCGATTTCATTAAATGACATGCAATTTTCTTGCCAAATTCAAGGGGGTAAAACTCCCTTTTGAATTTGTCCCATTTTAGGACTAGACCAAAACCGCATTTTTGAGCATTCCAAACGAATATGGCTAAGATTTTCATTAGATTTTCTTTGAAAAATAATGTAATAGTTTTACTTTTTTATATAAGCTCTTAATAAATATCAAGATAAATATCGTATTTTTTTAAACTGCACGGCCATTTCACGAAAATTTAATAAATATGTATTGACTCGTACATAATAACACGGCGCACGCGCATCTGAAGTTCCGCGAGTAGTACCCGCGGACCTAGCAGCCATCAAGTAGTACGCTCGCATTCTTACCATCCCCTCTAGCGTACGGGGTGGGGATACGCACCGGACTCTCCGACTAATACTTCGCTTCAAGGACTTTTTCTATCACGGACTTCACCTCCTGTTGAGTATCACTTTCAAAACAAATCGACGATTTAAATAAGGACCTACCTTCTTAAATAAAAGTCACCAAGTATCTACCATCGAAACGAATACGTGTCACGACCTGTACTCTTAAAATAAAATAGCTACATAATTCATAATAATATTTTCAATTGTATTTTGCATATTTTTAATGATGATGAAAAACATGTCGGTTTCAGTTCAATTAACCTATTATTTTAAACAATAAAAATGTTTTTATATATTCACTCTAAACATTGTACTACATATGTTTATTTTTTTGCTTTTAGTGCTAACCCTGATTCCGCGCTAGTGTGTCGTATCATTATTTCATTCATAATTCCAAATTACAGTGTCTGGCGCGCAAAGACTCTTACTTGTTTCCATTCAAGCAGAGTTGAGAACGCGTGTCGTAAAATCCCTGACCACTTTGGCGAGCGCGACGTATCTGAAAGCGGTCAACTAATTAACGATCGCGCAGGAACGCCGCGGACCGATATTGCTGACCGGTTTTCCGAACCGGCCCACGGCGCAACGGTCACCGGTTTACGTCACTTTTTTCAAATTCCATTCCAGTTCAAAGTTCACGCAAGACGCCCGACCACAGCTTCTCAATCGAATATTTTTCAAACTTTTAAAATATTAAAATATTTTGCTTTAGTAACTTATAATAAATTATACTATTTTTTTTAAATATACAAGGTTTTTATATAGTATTTTTGTAAATATTTTAAAGTTAATAATAAACAATTTATAAATAAATAAAATTAACGATTTAATATGTACTATTTATTATATAATAAATATAATTTGTAGTTAAAATGGTAAAAAAATCATCAAAACTTTTTATGCATAAATTAAATACCTAAATAAAATATTATATTTAAAATAATTAAATATTTTTGAAATAACATGCTTTTTTATAACTCTTCAACAATTGGTGTAACTACTATATACACTTGATGTTATTGTAGTCTTATCTGCGTTTGCAGAATCCAGTCGTCATCTCAAGATCAGGTTGAACTCTGGATTTTAGACGCTGAGCTGAGGTTGACGTGAAGAGGGAAGCTTTAGGTCTCGGTCGATGTCTGGCATAGCTTCGCTTGGTTTGTTTCCCAAATCGCGAGTAACTGGTGTAGATTATCAATGGTAGTCCTGGTCGAAAGAGCGCTATGTATGCGCTTTTAAGCGCTTGGTCATGATGTATAAATTGTATTTGCTCTTCTGACTCTCATCGACGGGTGGAAGAATTCAGAAGTGATACAGTATTAAATTTGTGTATTTACATCGTCTTTCTTATATGAATCGTTTCGTGACTGTTGAAGTTGGAACAGGTGGATATTTAACAACCCTTGACTGAGTAACACATTCTATGATAGATTTACTGTAACGGTGTCCAATATTTTTTTAATTTCAATCTATTTTTAAAATAAATAAAATAGTTCTATGTTTCTATTAAAAAGCCAATTTATCATTGATGCTATTTTTTTCTAAAAAGTAATATTTTTAAAATATCAATGCATCTAGTGTTTGATATTTCATAGAACTTCAATTTTTTGATGAAAGATTATTACAAACGGAACAATTAATATTAAATTTAATATTTAATAAATATTAATTACCTAATCAAGTAACTATTTATGTATAATTTCGCACATAATTGGTTCCTGAAAATGTGTGCGAATGTTGAATGTTCAAAAGTAGAGGGAAGTAAAAAAAATTTGAAATTGTGTGTATCTTAAAATATTTATTTATCAAGTAAATATAAGATGTTTAAGAGGCGTTTAAGTGAGGTTTGCGGGTGTTTTCTTTAAAAAGTTATTAAGAGTTAACTGTTTTCCACTATTCTTTTTCTTTTCTTCATATAGTATTTTATAGCATGCTATGTCTTTATTGATCGCCCTACGCACTTGAGATATGCATTCTCCATTGGGTTCACAATCTTCCATAATATTTAAAAATTTGTCAAGATGCGTGAAGGCTTCATTCATATTTTTCATTGTTAAGGAGTTTTCCAAAATAAACCTGTCTCATCTACATTAAATATTTGGCTAGAGGAATATTCTCCATCTTCAATAATTTTGGACAATTAGGAAATAAATTCTTTTGCAGCAAATTTAATATTATGAAAAGAATACCTCATTTTAAAATTGTAAAACCAACCGATACTTGAAAAACCGTGCTAAAATATTTTTTTAATCTATCCTTCCAATCTTTGTGTAAACTAAGAGCTTTTGCTTGAATAATTGAAATACTCAGAGGGACATATTTTTGATGTTGGTCATCAAAAAGATGATGACAAAGATGTTTCCATTTCATCCATGTTTTTTTTGCCGTGTTTTTTTGGAAACATATCTTTAAAGACTGGAAATATATCTTTAATTTTCACAATTTTAAACGTATCATTCATTAAAAATCAGTGGCTGCTAGCTGAAATATTTTTTAGCTAGCTAAAAAATATTTTTTTATATAACTCTGAAATATTTTATATATTTTATAAATATTTTATATAACTCTGAAATATTTTTTAGCTAGCTAAAAAATATTTCAGAGTACAATTTACACCCCACGCAAATATCAATACATGTAATCGAAATGCATTTAAAATTATTATATTATATTATATTGTCATCCTACCTTTCGCAATCGCCGTCACGACATCCATCCGAAATGCTCTCTCCCCTTAAGAACCACCAAAGGTCCGTCTTATTTGCATTCATCCAGCATATGATGGGGCGTAGCCCCGGCTTGGAAAAATGCCCGAGAGACCACACCTTCGCTTGTCGCATTGTTCTCGCCACAATTCCACGGAGAGTCACAATCGGCCGGCGCATGGAGAATGGATTGGACGCGCCGGCGGTGTACTTATTATCAGTCAATCATCAGTCAAGACGTGATTCGTAGAAATCTGTTTTGACATGACGCCTATCGACATGTCTCCTTGTAGTTACTTTTTTTAATTAATATCACCGACCGACCGTGAATAAGCCCATTATGCGCAATGACAGCAGGGCTGGGCAAAAGATATGCATTATATTAAAAAAAGGGTCACAATGCTTCATAACTGTTCGATAGAAAATATATATTTTAATTATTATTTTTTAGAATAACTTAACCGTTTGATATGATAAGAAAAAATATGCAGATAATATCAGACATCATTGTATTTATATTATACATAAAAACATCAGTATTCATGCACGTGATTATGAATATTAATTAATACAATTATATAAGGTTAAATCAGTAATCATAGAAGCATAAATCAACATGGTTTTTAATTTGACTATGTGCATGATGCATATGGTGAATATTTTTTGTGTTTGCTGTTGTTTCTGGTTATTCTGCCAGGCAGAAAAATTAGTCCCTTCCATTGATGAAGTGGTGCTATAATCGATTTTGACGTCTCAAAAAAAATTTGACGACATTCGACTGCCTTAACTTACTTAAGTATCTCCGAGGATCGTGTCGGTATAATTATCTTGTTTTTACGATCACAAAATATTATGAATTTTCCCACATTGATCACACAGGTTCTTTAGACTAATTAATAAATTATTATAGTTTTTTTATGTACCATAAAAATAATCTAATATACAAAGAGTACAAAAATGCTCATGAAAATTCAAGTAAAACATAGTTTTTACTAAAAATATATACATACATATATTTGTATACTATTTCAGATATACATACAATATTAATTAATTTGCATGTAATTTAATGTGATATTATGTTTATATTTTAGTCATAATACTGTCTATAAATGGCTTATATTATAATAATATTATTATTATTATATTATAATATTTTTACTACCATTTTCTAAGTGATTCCATTATATAATATTTTCGACTATTATGTTCTACCTTGTGCACAAATTTATGCGTATCGTCAATTTACCTTAATAGAAAAAAACACAGATTAAATTTCGTATTTTATAAAATGTATACTATATTTAGCTAAAGAGATCACTAATATCATAAAGCGATATTTTGGTTTACTATATGTTTTTAGGTAAGAAACACATTTTAAGTCCTTTTTTTAAATAAACATAAATAAAATATAATATAATAATAATTGTATTTTAAAAAATTATTTAAGGAGCCAAAGAAAATTGTATGAATTAAAAATGCCAATAAATAAAAAAATTACAAAAATTGTCATCATCATTTAAAAACCATTTTTGTCATAATTATCACCAAAATCGTGATATACAATGTGTTGCATACAAATATTTTTTCTAAGCTAATGTTTCTGTAATTTTTTGCTACCATACTTATTTTAATGTCTCTCATGATTCTGTCCTAAATCATAGGAGAGGCTTGCATATTTTGGAAAGAAGAGTTGTGATGAAACAAAACTTTGTATCAAAATATGTTTAAGAGTACAGTTAGTTCTTCAGCATCTCATGTAAGTCAAAAAATTGCATAAATTTAACAAAACCTAAATTCGATAAATAGGTGAAAATAAAATAGTACTATATTCGTACACTTAAGAAATATATATGTAGATCATTTATACCTAATAAATTTAAAAAATTAAAATAAAATAAAATGTAGAATATAGAATAATGTGTATTTAATTACATATTTAAATAATACGTTCCGAATATTATAGGCGAACTAAACAAACTTAATATTCCACTACCCATAAAAATATAGCATACTTAAACCATATTTTTTTAGACTTATAAAGAAAGAAATAAAAAATACTACCGATAAACTATGCCAAAATAAAATATTCAAAAATCAAAATAAACCTGAAATCTTGAATTTCTATACAACTACTAAATTTTGCTCGAATTTCAAAATTTATTAATTTCATCTTTGCTAAGAATCAAATAAATTGATCTTCGCTGTACTTGCTTATTTTTATCTCGTTAAATAATCAAATAACAATTCATATCTAAGAAGAATTGACTATATTATAATTTTTATATCTATTTCTGAACTCGAGCTTTGAAATAGAATTTAAACACTCGCCTGAAAATATCATATGGCACTTAAAAGTCAGATGTCCTTTATATAAATGAACAAAGAACCGTGTTATAAATATTGCCCAATTTATTGGGTTTGTTTGACATCCTCGAACGATGTTTTTCGTGCGGCGTTAACACCTTCCCGGCATGATTCTGCGAAAGGTGATAGAGATGGGCTCTCTCACCTGTCAATCGGCAATCAACAACACCGCGGTGCCTCGCCCACGCGACTTGGAAAGGTTTTGTCAATGACATCATTGCCATTCACAAATTGTACAACGTCGGAATTGGAATTTAACAACAGGTAAAGCGCCACACACGAGCGAAAAATATCGAATGGCAAAAAATCGTTTTTTTAACTCGCATAACTGAAACTATGTAGAATCGTACATAGATGGGATATTTAGGGGTTTAAAAAAATATTAGAAATACAGTAATTATTTATTACAGTAATTATTTATTACTATGAATTTTTAGTACATTGAATGGATAGTAAAGTAATCAAATACAAAAATCTTTTAGCTAAATTATTTTTAATTTGATATGTTCTTCGTTAATTTGGCATAAAGTTCGATATTTTATAAACATGTAATTAGCATAAAATTTGAATTACTCAAATATAGAATATTTTTAGTGACTAATCTTATATTTTAAATTTTGTAAAAAAAATATGTATTTAATATATTCTCTATATTTATCAACACCATATAAAATATTTTAAACATATAAAAAAATAATATATAGAATAATGTGTCTTTAATAACATATATACATAATACTTTTCGAATAATATGGGCGAACTAAACAAACTTAATTATTATAAAAATAAAATTAAACTACTGACAAACTTTCAAAAAGCAAAGTAAACATGGAATCCTGAATTTCTATACAACTATTAAATTTTCCCCGAAATTCAAAATTTATAGTTTAATATTATATGTAAAACATGCATTGTATTTTAATTGACACTGATTAGCATTTAACTTTAGGTTAACATAATGAGAAAATATATGATTTCATATATTAATGCCAAAAGTGTATTTTTTTAATTATAATTAATTTCGGTATATTAAAATTATATTGAGCTTGACTTAATAAACACCTTGTACGTGATTTATTCAATCATTTTTATTTCCAAATTGCATTGAAGACTATTCAGGACATTTTTTACCAAACAAGCCAACGAGAGGTATAACATTTTAAGCGTCTATGAATAGACTGATTGACACGCGGCGCACACGCCACTACATAAAATGTTCCGGTCTTTTATCGCGATGAAACTTTAATTTAATAACAAATCTTCCTTTGAATAAATTTGAATACATTTCACGCGCAAAAGGCGAAAGGTGTGTGTGAGTTGTGTGACGGGCGATGATTGGGCCGAATTGAATTCAGATAATGATCGCCGGGTAATAACAACCGTACATGTTTCGGGTTACATCCGACGCTTATGAATATAAATCGAACGGGGGTCAATGGGTTAACTTCATAAATTTATAATTCTACCGCGCCACCCGACCCGTAATTTCTTCATTGGCATTCTTCACGAAAATAGGTAATTTATTTAATTTCTATTTTTACGTAATTAACTCTTACGAACAAATTATAATACGCGTCAAACGCTGGATAGGCGACTCTGTCGTTTAACTGGTAACGTCATTTTTCAAACGAACAAGTTAAGTTGTCGACACGAAGTCTATCTGCTGGTGGAATTCATAAGAAGATTACAGGTGTAATCTTAAGACGACTTCTGCTATCCTAATTCCCTTGCGCATGACACAGGTGTTGCTGGGTAGTGAATCTCAAACTCTAAAATTAAATATGTTTTTATTTAGAAAATGTCTACATTTATTTTAATTCATAAGTATGTTACATTATAATTTTGTAAAATCTTTATCGGTGAAATAACCGTGTGATGCTGTAAATAAGTTTAATTGAAATAGCATTACTGTCCAATAAATCACATGATATAAGACTCTTGAGCATTGATGTGACTGGCCATCCTAGAAATAGTCAATGAAATCCGTGATTTAATATATTTCCACCATTTCCTTTTATTGCATAATAACTCTTAAGCTTATTTAACCTACATATAAATTCAATTTCATTATTTATAATTTAAAATTGTAATTAAAAATATTTTTTTTGCAAAAATATATATTTCATTCTGTATTATATCTTTGGTTTTAATTTTATTCTTTAAAAGTAAAAAATGGACATAGAAAGAAGGGTGCAGAACACAAATTTATTTATTAATTAAATTTATTTTATACAAATATGTAGATGCATATACTTTTTAAATATAACATGTTTTAAATATGTGAGTCTGAGAATTTGCAATGACAATGAAAAATACTCCTTCAACTTACATAAATAAAATTATAAATATTTCTTGTGATAAAAATATATTAAAAGTATTTTTAATCAAAAGTAAGGGATATAACTTTTTATTCAAAAACAAATATTATTTAAATAAAAACTTTTTAACAAAAAAATGTATTTCCTTCTGAATTCTTAATTTTGATTTTTTTTTTTGAAAATCAATAAGCTTTATTTTTTGTCTAGAATTGATTTCTTGTTCGTTAATTTATTAAATAGATTATAATATATACCATTATTATTGTATTTAATTTTTATAAAATTATTTACTTTTAATCATTATTAAATGAATGTATTTAAATCTGAAAAATATTTTTTAGTATTGACCGCAATTCAAAAAATTTTTTTTAGATAAAAGTAGTGTAAAATAACTTTATTTTTATTAAATTTATTATATTATTTAGAAGTATATTTTATAAATACATGTACATCAAGTTAAAAATTAAATAATACATGTCTCAAATATATCATTATCTCTTTCCAATAGTTTTTAATGCATAAATAGAAATAATCCTTTCCCAACTTAGTATTTCAACCTTAATCATTATTAAATATTTTATAAATATAAAATATATATCTATAAATTCGATTTTTATATCAACATGTTCACGAGAGTGTTAACAAAGTATTTCTTTATCAATATTTTTATATTTTTTATAGAAACGTGTAAATTTAGATAGTAATTAAATTAAATAAGTCTCAAATATATTGGCTTTTACCAAAAAATTCTAAAATCAAATAAAAACATTTGTTCTCTAACTTAATATTTTAGCCTGAATCCTCATTTAGTACATCATAAGATACAAATATAAACCTTTAATACAAAATACATTAACACAATAAAATATAATAAATCAAAGGCAAAGAAAAAAAAAAATTGTAATAAAACAAATATATTTTTCTCTATATTATTTGGTTTTAATTTTTTTGAAAAAAGTACCACATTAACATGGATACGAGGGTGTAAATACATATTTATTTTTCAAGTTTAATATATACGTGTAAATTAATTTATATAATTTTTTCAGTAATTTTACTAGTAATTAAATAAAATTTATCTCAAATATATTTCATATTTCCAATAATTTTCTATGACCAAATAAAAAGATTCGTTTTACAACTAAGTATTTTAATCTACATCATCAATAAATATTTCATAAGTCTAAAATATATACCTATAATATTAAAAAAAACTTATGCAAAGTCGAATATTTCAAATAATAATCCAAAGTAATAACTTTATTTGAAATAAAGGTTGACTAATAAAAAAATCTGTATTTTTTATTCTGATTTTATTTCTCCAAAAAAATGTCTTGAATACATTTTTTTTATCAAAATTATTATATTACTTGTAAGTATATAATTAAGAAATGTACATGTTCATTTATATAGCAATTAAATAAAATATATATCAAAAATATCATTATCTATTTACAATAATTTTCTATACCTTAATAAAAAGATTCGTTTTTTGACTTAGTATTTCAACGTAAATCATCATTAAAATATGTATATTCATAGCATATAAATACTTTTTTTCAGTCAAATATTATATATGAAATACCAGAAAAATAAAAGCAGAACTATTATATTATTTAGAATAAAAGCTTGACTTTAAAAAAATATATTTTTCTTTGTATTTTTCATTTTAATTTTTTTTATAAAATTACATAAATAAAAATGAAGGTAAATACATTTTTTATTACATCTGTTTGTATATTTTATATACATATATACATGTACATCCACATATTTTTTCAATACTTGTGTATGCCTAAATAAAAAGATTAATCTATTAGCTTAGTATTTCAATAATCACTAAAATAATTTATAAGATAGAAATATAGACTGAAAATGTAAAAACACAGAAAATTAAAAAAAAAATTTAATTGATGGAAAAAAACTATCATTTACAAAAAAACCTTTAAGCAAATAAAATATATCATTTTTATCTGTATTCTTGAATTTTATTTATTTTTTCTAAAAATATTCAAGCGTGTAAATTATATATTTAATTTAATACATAAAGTATTAAATTAAATATATATTTTTATATGTGCATACAGATAATTATTAAATAAAACAAGTTACAAATTGTCTGATTTAAGCATAAATGATATTTTAATAAATTGGTATTTAAACCTAAATGACACTTGAATAATCTTTAAGATAGAACAATATTTTCCTATCATAAAATTAATTAAATTCATAGGCAAATATATTTAATCTAAAGCCAGAAAAATACATTAAAATAAAACAGAATTATTATTTGTAATAAATTATTTTTAGTAACAAAACATATTTTTCTCTAAAAGTAATAAATCAACATGGACCCAAGGGTGTAAAGTACATTTTATTATAATTAAATTTTTTTGATAGTATATTTCATCGATACATTTATAAACACATTTCTCATATATATCATTGTATTATTTTCAACTACTAAATTAAAACTCTTTTGATTAATATTGCAACCTAAATAGCCTTTTAAAAAGTTAATAATGATCCAAAATTATAACTTTAAATGAATAGTTTTGCAAAAACAAACTACAAAAGCTCTAGCATTGTAAAAACAACAGGATCAATCCTGATTAAAAATTATTTATCACCCGAATAAGCTCAAAAATAAGTCTTACCATATAATTCATTTAAGTGACGTCTTAAAGCAATATAAATATTAAACATATATGCTTTTATAAAAATTAAAGGCCTGTGTTTTTAATAATTGTTTGATTTATTATATATATCAAATTAAAAAAAAAATGTATTTTAATTGTTGTTTTGGACATGTTTCTGTTTTATGTATGTCTAATAAAAAGTAACTTCATAAAGCTTGTATTATTGCAAACAAAACTTAAAACAATTAAAACACTTTATATATTGCTATTTAAGCAAAAATATATTGGAGACATAATCAAAAGTAAATTAATATTATTTTAATTTGAATATGTCTTAGTTCGGCAAAACATTAATGTCTTAGTTCGGCAGCTTAATGAAAACGACTAAATGTTATAAAGTTAACTAATGACAAATTACTAGTGTCAAATTGCTTTCCATTTATGATTGTTTTATATATAAAAAAATAATTACAATTTACAATATATCACTCTATGGTAAAATATGATTTATGTATAATACCTGACATTGCTTTTAAGCATCACATATCAATTAATTATATTTTGTAATAGTTTGAGAAGCGCTTTCTTAGATATTTATCCCATTTGACACTGTCATCCCGCGGTTCTTTAGACGCTATCTTTACCACGTATGTCATTTTTCAGACGACATTGGTACATATGTCATCTTTGGTGCCATTGTGCGGCTTTATTGCTTTGTGAAAAGGACAGATTATCACCACACCGAATCTCTACACGTTCTCTTGTTTAGACACACGATGAAAACACATATTTAGATTAATGACATACTTGTGTACATTACACGTACGTTTGATTTAGATATACCTCGACATTCTACCAATGTATATCGTTCATTTATATGTATGTATATACAACTTTAAAATCGTAAAGATATTGCCCAGCGAGGGTCATTATCTGACCTTACACATGTTGTTTCTTCATGGATTGTTTTATCTCGGAAACACGCCGAGACCACCCTCCATATAACGACCCTTTAATATAAAACGCTATTAACACATTGACGCCCACAGCACGTGAAATTGTCTTTGAGAAGTTTTAATGATTAGATTTATATGGAGATACTACTAAATATATCCGTACTTCCAAGAAGTATAAATTGCTTAGGTAATTAGTATAGGGACACCTTTGAGGTGCGATCTTCTCACCAAACGATCGATTACAATACTCATCGATTTTTTTTATTGTAGTATTTTTAGGATCTCGTCAAGTTTATTCTCATGCATCGTGGGGAGTCTGCGTTATCACCGAAAAGACTTGTTTTATTTCCTCGGTTTGATGACTTTTTTCGATTGAAGCCTTCACGCGGATACACATAAATTGTAAGGACGCTTTCGAACAACTTCCATTTTTTTTTTCTCTCAACGAGACATATAAATGTATGGACCTTACCGAATTTCAAGATTGTGCGATAGAACCGCACACATTAATATACACAACACTCGAACAAATTTATATATCAAGAGGCATAACTTTATTTATTGAGATTCAGACACAAAAATATATTCTACATATACATGGGCTTCAAATAAATTATTCGGACAATATAACTTGAAATAAATAAATATTTTCACGCAATTATTACAATCTATAAAAACGAAACCTTTACATAAAAAAATTCACTTAATCAATGTATTCATGATATGATAATTAAATCCACTACTACACGGTTTTATTGCCGTTTAATTAGCATATAATGAAGTACCCCTGTCGCGACGCTATGCATATGCAGTGTAAATATTAGCATACTTCGGAAACATTGTTTAATCTAACACAATTAAGACCATGCTTGGGTTCATATTGTGTTAAAGCGATACAGTCATCGTCATATTTATGCCATGATTTATTCATGCGATGATTAAACATTTAGATGGTAGCTCGATATCTGCTTATGAATGAGTCGATTTTCTTTGGAGTTTCCGCAAAAGCAGCAGGTGGGATTTTTTTAATGTTTCTTAGAAATATCTAAGAGTTTTTTATTTGTAATTAAATTACGACTCTTGTGGTTTATAATGGCTTATTTCATGCGAATTTATATCATACATATATGTATGTATGTATGTATATGATATTTTAAAACTATTTAAAATTTTAATTATTTTTAGAATAAAAACCGAGTAATCTCAAAAATTTAAATACATTTTTTAAATGTTACATAAGTAAAGTTTATGTATCTACTTTATATTATATATACTCACTAAGATAATGTTATTAAAATTTACATATTATTCATATAATCCTCATTTCAATATTAATATATTTATTTAATATTCTTATGCTTAATGGAGTTTTTTATATATTGATAATACAGAAGTTCAATTATTATTTTTTGCAATTCGAGCTTCATGATATTGTGGAAGTTTTAAACTTCCGCGAAATTTGTTATAATTTAGAGGCCATTCTAACAATTATTTCAAACATACGAAAAAATATTAACCCATCTCGAAAGTGTATTTATTTAAAGATGAAAGAGAGCATTTCTTAAAATAATAAATTGGTTATTATTCAACTTTTGTTATTCATGAATTTATATTATATATGTTTTAGTGCATTCAAGGTTAAGGACCACACTAGACGATCCCATCGCGAATATGCCGCCCCCAAGCAAGTGCCGCCTGGGGCGGCCCGCCCCCTCCGCGACCATAGCTACGCCACTGCACGAACCACCTAATAGCCAAAAACGTCTCGGGGCGAATGTGCTATTAAATAGACGTTTTCCATATGAAAGTACCACCGAAAAAAATACTTTGTATTTGGAAAGGACGCGCTCTAGACAATTCATAGTACTCTGTGCATCAATATTATGTTCTTCGACTCTTTGGTTAATAATCGCCCGAGTAGCCATTCGGGCCATTTCTGTTTAAGTATAAGCACATTTCGGAGGAGGGGGGATATGTCAAAAATGCGATTTAATTGACTCGCAAACATTATAATGTGCGATTTACCAAAGCTATCTTTAACTAGCCCTATTAAAGATGTGACACAGAGACGCGGTGAAAGACGCCGGAGAGATGCAAAGGAGATCGTCACGATAGATCCAAGCTAACAATAATACAACTCGACACGCCAACGAAAACTCTCTGACTTCTAAGACCTGCTATTTCAACTAGCCTGATAGTGACATCTATAAATGTTGTAATTTATATATTCCTTTCAATAAAAAAGTAAAATCACAATTTCACTAAATTTAAAACGCAATGTTTTAACAATTATTAATTTATAAAATTGTATGTTAATAAATATTTTTCGCTCTTTATTTTCATGCATTTTATAATTTTTACTATTATATTCAATATTCGCCGAAAATTGTTCAGCTGCGTCGTCTTTTATTCGTTCTTTTATTTTGATATTTTTTGCTTAAAAAAAATTTTAAATTGATAAAATAGCAAATCACAAAAATAAAGCACTGGTTAAACAGTTAACAAATGGAAATGTGTTTGATCTGGTCGACGACCCAAAATCAACCATCACGCTTGGCTCAAAATTGTTGATAGCCATGGTGCATGGCGAAGTGAGATGTATGTTGGAAAACTCTTCCTAAAAATCTTGATCTCGCTATTTTTTCTTTTTCGAAAAGCAGTTTGAAATATATGAGTTCCAAGAAACGTCGGTATCCTTTTTCACGAACGGTCGCTATAATATAATTATTTACAGTAGAAATAAAACTATTTTGTATTAAAAAAGTTATGCTTTTAAAATACAATAGATAATTATTAATTTAAAAATAAATATCAAACAAGTCGCAGTAAATATATATAAATACATATATTATTTTATAATTTTAAAAATAAAAATATTTTAAATTTAGTTTATTAATTTATGCTAATCTATATTTATATTTAAAAAGTAAACTAACTAAGATTTCAAAATTTAAATTTAAAAATTACTAAGCGTAATTGATTCTTCTGGGAAATTATTTCGCAAGAAAAAAGCCAAACCAAGAATTATAATTTTGTTAAATTATTTAGTTAAATATAACTTTTTTTTATAAAAAAATAATTAGTACATTTATTTTGAATGTTTACAACCCTATCATTGTTTTATACAACTGCTTGAGATAAGATCTTTGAAAATAAGTTTCCAATTTTTTCAAATACTCTAATCAGCTTTGGTAATCTAAAAACTACATTAATAATCAAATAAGAATAAACCACTCGGCGTACGAATTAGCAGATTGGAAAAATATATGGGAGCTTTCCACAGAGATACGTCATAAACTTTACGTATCGGCGAACTTAAATCTTATTTTTTCAATAATCAAAAAAAGAATTATCTTTATATTGTTTGACATCTGAAAAATATAAAATAGGAACAGCTGATTTTGGAATAAATATGAGGGCTCAAATTTTTTTTGTTATTCCACGCTCTGTAATCGAATTAGATTGATTTGTTCTGATCCTTCAATAAATATAATAATATGAACTTCCATTAAAACATGTCCATGTTTTATGGGAAACTTCGCGTATACTGCATATTTGCATTAAGTTTTTTTTCGTACAAATTGGCACGTCGATGTTCGCGCGTCGAAATTTATAGACGCCACCTGTGAGAGCCGTCGCGAGATAAACTCAAAAAGCGACTCGAATTCGTGAAATGCAACTTGAATACGAAATTAAGACATAAACACGAGAGTTGCATTAAGGATCGGGCTATTGCGACAAAACCCGCATGAAGTCCGAACGAACGGGTCGTAACTCACAGGCGCCAGAAGCCAATTCCCTCAGGGTTGTTGCAAAAAACCTTTTGCACCCCCCTCGTCCCATCTTCGGTCAGATTTGGTCGGTCAGATAACGTTAATAAACCATAAAAATAATATAACCGCAGCGTGGGACACATAACCACGTAAAGATGGTATCTGGGAAACGTGTCGAACCTTTTACCTGTAAATTGATACACACGCCTTATTGACGAAACGATATACAGGTTGTCTGGAAAAACTGATTTTAATATACAACATAGTCGCGACATATTTTTTATTAAAAACATTTGAAGCAATTTTTACTAAGATAAATTTAATATTTTAGTCAACATAAATTAAAATAAATTGTATACATTCAGTAGGATATTTTTAAGAAATATACTACAACACATTAAGAACTCTCCTCCTGCAGGAGGAGAGTTTTTGAAAAATACATATTGTTTTTTTAATTACTTTTTTAAACTGTGTTTTTATTATAAATAATTATTTTAAAATTAAATAAGAAATATCGATGCATATATGTTACATAAAATATATCCAAAACCTAAATCTGTTGGGCCACCCCATCTCATTGGTCCATTGACAAAGCAACCTCAAAGATAAAGTTGTGACATGTTATAACCTTATCTTTGCCCCTTGCTCTTAAACGCCATTGATTCTCAACCCTTCTATTTTTAATCAATATTTAATTAATACACAAGTCAATAATTATATTGTATCATCGACTACGATTTGTATCTAAAAATATTTTTTATATATAAGCACATATAAAATTAGTCAATAACTTATGTAATTAATAAAATATTTTATCGAAATAAAATATTTTATTAAAATAAAATAATTCCTCGTTTAATTAAATTACTGATCAACATTATAAAAATTATTACTTAAAAATAAAAACACTACTTGAATAATATATAATTATAAATTCAGTAAATAAAAAATAATTTATAACTTTATTTCGTTATATTTTAATAACCCTTAAGGTGTTAAATATACTACTAAATTTATATATTATGAGACATTAAAATGTAATCATACTTTTAAAATTCACATTTTTTATTATTATAAAAAATCTATGCTATAAATCATTTACACTTTGAGAACCGTTCTTAAAAAGCAATGGTTATTGTCAAGTTCCAAACGGATCACCGACCACCTTCATTTACACGTCCATCTTTATTTCCTGTTCAGGTTAGCCAACCGTAAAATAACACGTCTCAATGGACCCCCATTTCGACGGGGCGCATCTCTTTTGGCGACTTTTATAGCCCGTTTTTTATATCTTGTTATATTCCCGTGCCGGTAATTATCGAGCGATATTAACGCGACCCACACACGTTGATCAATTAAAATGTATGTATGGGATGCTTTAATAACATATCTTACGTTTTTATGAATATATAGATACTGAAATTTGTGCTTAAATAATTATAAGTTTTGTACTAATATATATAAACTGATATTTTGATAAATGTACAAAACGGTCAGTTACTTAAATAATTTTATTATATATTATAGTTAGTTCGTTACTAAAATAATTTTATTATATTTCAGTAATAGAATAGATTGCTAGACAAATAATATATTTAAAGCAATTATGTATTATTATTATTATATTATCACAACTGCACGTACTTAAAAAACTAAAAATAATTTCACATTTAAATTACATATACAAAATTAAATTCTTTACATTTTTTTAATATTATACATATTTGCTTAAATTGATTCTACAAATATTTATCCTGCATATGTTTAGAATACATATTCGTTCAACCCTGTATAGAAAAAAAATTAAACGCGTCACACGTAGCAGTGAAAAAATAAAAAATCAACTAATTTATTTAAAAATCTTATTATATAAAAATATATTATTATATATAAATATATATATAATTATATGAAAATTTCTTTAAAAATCAACTAATTTATTAACTTGCTAAAAAAAATAAAGCCAGTAATATACTACGTAAGTAATATATTGTCACCAGGATTTAAACAATAAAAAATAATTTTAAATTTAATCGATTTTAAAATTAAAAATTGTATCTTTTTTATTACAAAAAATTTAATTAAAACCTAAAGGTTAAAATTTCTAACCCAGCTTAAAATAAATTCACCAAATTCATTTTTTAGTATTCTATTCATCAAAGTAAAACAATGATTTTGATGATTTTATTTCTAAACTCAAAATTTTACTTTACTAAATCTTTAATTATAACCTAAGCTTAAAATTAAATTTTTATTTTTATAAAAATATATCAATACGTGTGTTAAAAAATATTACAAATGAGTTTCGAGTATTTTATAAAAGCAAAACGAATGATTCAGTAGATGTACTGAAAACTTCTTTTTCTAAGATTACAACATAAAATCTAAAATTTAAAACTTAGCTTTGAATGAATTCATACTATTTTTAATAAAGCATTATTAATTTGAGAAAAATTAAGTTTGTTACTTATCAAAGTAAAACGAATGATTTACTTATAAACTATTTTTTTTTACTTTTTCTAATTATACATAAACGCAAAAAAATACCATGAGCGCAAACTTAATTTATTGTAATAAATTATATCACAATCGATTACAAAAAAATAGTTAGAAAAATGTTTTAAGATTTTTTACCAGCAAAAAAAATATATAATTTACATTAAATCTCAAATCTTATTACAGTTTCAAATGATTTTATGATACTTAAAATATATTATAATGTATTATAAAATTTAATTTAAAATAAGTTCTAATTATTCTATTCATCAAAATAAAACAAATAATTTTTAAACTATAATTTAAAGATGAACTTTGAAATTCTATCTAAAGCCTAAAATTATTTTAAAATAATAAAAATATGTATGTGTAACAATAGTAAAAAAATGTGTTTTAAGTATTTTATGATAATAAAACATATGTATGATTAAATTATTACGCTAAAAATTTTACCGTTTTATCAAATTTTCTAAATTCTAAAAATCAACAATAAATCCTAAATTTTAATTTAAGCTAAGATATCATAATTGATTTCAGTTTTATGTATTCTACAAATCAGAATAGTTGCTTTTAATTCTAAGCTATATTTTTTACTACTTCTATATTATAACATAAAATCTTAATTATAAACCTGATCTTAAAAGAAATTCAATACAATAAAAATATATCAATATCGATTGAAAATTTATTTAAAAATTAGTTAAAGAATTTAAGAATCAAAACCACTTTACTTTTACTAATTAAATTTTCTAAGTCTATAATTACTACAGAAATGTTTTATATAATCTTTAGCATAGAATTAATTTATATTATTTAAGATAATATGCGAACCATAATTTGTTAAGCATATTTAATCGAAAACGTATTGCATCAAATCAAAAAAAGTAACCAAGCTCATTATAATAAATTATTGCTATACAATTATAATTTTAAGTGCTGTATAAAAGCAAAATTAATATATTTTCAACTTAAAATTATTTTTTTTAATTAAAAAAGTCTGAAATTTTTACTTAAACTTTATATAAGTTCATAATAAATCATTTGATAAATAAAATGTTTATTATTTTTTTTTACATATGTATAAAGTTTAAGCATATACTTTAAATAAACTCCTACTATTTAATATAAACTCATTACAGAAAATTCCCAAATTATTTTTAAATATATTTTCAAAGGTAAACGAGCTTTAGAATTTATTTATATTATATTTTACCATTGTGTTATAAATCTTATTGTAAAGTTATAATAATGCAGTTAAATAACTTACTTTAAAATAATAATCTATGCTGTATCCAGAACCATTATAACGAGCTTAGCGTTAAACTCTAAAGCTTATAAAGTATTTTCCTATTAAATGTCATAATTATATATTAAGTAGTCCGTCCGTATTTCGATGTTGGATTATTTTAATAAGTACCAAATGCACACACGTTAACATTGAATATTTAAAAAAATATAAATATAAAGTGTCTTCCATGGTAATTATATTTTTCCCCATATATAGCATAAGGTGAGAAATAATTCGTACGAGATTGTTATCCCACAACGTTTTACGGTCGTATATCAACTTGGGCCGGCGTTTCGTGTTGGGTCCTCGTACATCAACGGGGATAGACAAGAAGTGGTAGAAGATATCGAGAAGGCAATTAGCCACAAGAGTTGCCCTAGGGGATCTCCGGATTGACTCGTCGCGACAACTTTGTCAATGGAGATGAAGACGAAGGAGACGGAAAAAAATCAAAACAAAAAAAAACACACGAGAACATTACGCCCCACACCACCAAAATTAATTGCGACAGATTTACAGGTTGTTGAGTATAAAAAACACGCGTGCTCAGGTATAAACGAAAGATATTTATGTCCGGATTGAGAAGGCCAATTTGTCTGCGGACAGTTTTTTCATTGTGTATTAGATGGTAGCTTTAAAAAGTCTAGGAATAGACACGTTTTATGACTCATATTTACGTTCCATATCACATCAATGAGATTGATTTTTTAGTTATCTATTTAAAAATACATTATAGGGAAATAAAGATGGTTGAAAATATCTTTTTATGGGGACATATCTATACGCAAAAATCTAAGTGCTGGCTTCCGAAAAGGAGGCCGCTGTTCTTTGCAGATAAACAAGCAAAGTTTGTAAATCTCATAAGACAATTAATCAAAGGCGACTTTATATAAATCTAAAATTTCACACAGCGTTTCGTAGAAGAATGCAGGCTCTTGTACCTATCTCGCGTCGTCGCCATTGAAACGTGATACTTTCGTACATCTCAGTCGAAATGCCCGTGCCATGTTCATGTTTTACTGTATTTGTCCGATTATTTTATCTCAATATCGGTATGCGAGCGAGCGCCACAAAAGGACCACACTCGTTTTTCACCTCATTCATTCCAAACCCAGCTGAGATTGAGACGTGTTAGGCTGATGAAAGGGAGATATTTTTTTTTTAATTATTTAAATGTACGACTTTTAATATTCTATATATATATATATAAACTGATAAAGCGTTGAAACAAATCAGATCCAGAAAGACGTAAATAGATCAAAGTGACATCGACGCATCAGCGTATTCGCAACCCGCGCAATATTTTATAAATGTGCGTTCGTAAAAATGCGTGTTCTCTATAACTTCTTCACATATTCATATTTTTTTAATCTTTCTCATCTCTCTTGTGTTGTCCTCAAGAGTCAGCATCATAAAGAAGCCGCCACAAAGGTAGTTATGAGTTACGGCTTAGATTACGTATCTAAATGACAGATTCCCGTGGCGTAGAGGACTCTTTACACAAGAGGTCGACTACTGTCCACAAGGTTATCGGGTTCCTAACCTCGTGATGTACGGCGACAATCGCCGACGGTCTCCCCAGAGGTCCTTCGTCATCGGGACCCATCCAAAGAGCAATAAAAAAATCGCATGTACTTTGACCTCTATTCTCCTTGATCAGTTTCAAGAAATGAGCCGAGTTTTTACTGGGAACTAATTACGGACAAGATTTATTGCAGAAGTGTTATGCCAACAATGCGTACTTTGCGATGTTTGCGAACGTAACTCATTTGAAATCATGCAAGAATTTTTATGTAGGTACTCTTTAAAACGATAACGCACGGTCGTAAATTATTTTATTTGCGAAATTGAATGTTGCGCAACGTTTGCTGGTAATTTATTGAGAAAGGCGTCCTGAAGATTAAGTTAAATGTATAATATATTAAATATTATTAATGGAAATTAAATATAAATTCCATTTTACTTACACTCATTTTTGACATGTAATCTAAAAATCTCAAACTTCAACTATAAAATATTTAATTGTCGAAGCTTTATGATTAAAATCTAGTTTTTTAATATAAATATATTCAAGTCTCAGCAAAAACATATAAAAATAAATTGTGCTGAATATGCTTAACAATAATATATACATATACTCATACATTTAAAATATTTAATCTTCTCTAAGAGTTGCTGAATTACCGATTTTCTTAATAATAGATATTCTGCTCAAAGTTAGCAGTATCAGATCAAATTGCAAAGTCAAAATATAGATGCAAAATGATTTTAAATATACTTTGACACGATCCATACAAAGTAGAGAGTATGAACTTTATCCAATTTCCTTTCCAATTATTCAAGTTTGTATGCTAAAAAATATATGGACGTTTTCATTACTCGGAAATAAATTAAATCACGATTCTCGCGTTGCTACCCGTATTTTTTGCTTACTCCGTTTAACGATCGTTGTGTGTATTTTCGCTGAGGCTTTTCGCGAGTCGACCGCAGTTTAACAATGTTAGCGCCATAACCATAAAACTCAAACCATGGGAACTGCCCACCGAGAACAAAGTCGTTATAAATTAGGGCGTTTAACCTAACAGCAGTATCACCGTGTGGACTCACCAGAAACCTAATTAAAAACGTATTATATTCTGCGCGCTGTTTGCTAGTAACCTGTTATTACCGACGGGGTCCGTGGGTACCGACGCCTCTCTGGATGAATTGGAAGTAGCTGACGCCTTTTCCAAAATAAAAAATATAAAAAGAATAAATAGGCCAACTGACAAGAAAGCCAACTCGTTAACTTGGCAATACACTCATCAGTGTATTGCCAAGTTAATTGGCTATAAAAATATAAGTAGTGCTTATTTTACTTCATATACAAAATTCCATTCATCGCTACAAACAGAGAAAATTAAATGCATAATATAAATGCAACGTATTTATAATATAAACAACTCAATATCCTTTATAGATATGATGATAAGATATGGAAAACACTAAAGACCGAGGTTTATTGTATTTAACCACTTTTAACAAAAAGTGTTATGCTTGGTTCTATACTATATTTGCTCGTAAAATATAACTGTCAATCAAAGTAGGTTAAAGAGTTATTTTATGGATTTATCAATCAGTATTTAACGGTATGAATCAGTTTATATAAAATATTATTGTAATGTATTTATTTTCTAAAATATATAATTTTCACCAAATTTGCTGGTAAACTGCAATAAAACAGCATAATTTGTTCTGAAATGTGCTCGTATATTATAGCATAAAAAATAAAGAACTTAAGTTGATTCGTTGATTAAACCCAAAAATATTCCCAGTAAATTCACGTATATTTTTTAATAAAATATATAAATTCAGTACCCTACTCTCTATCATTGATTTTTTTCTAATTAAAAATAAAATCACTAACGTTATGAACTGTTCTGTAGTTGAACACCAACTTAAACGCGTCAAATTATTAATTAAATTTTTAAATAAGTTTTTTACTCTCTGTTGTTTAATTAGTCCGATTTAACAGAGGCAACTCAACGAGCAATAACCGATCTCTGTGTGAGGCTTTCGAATTGGGATCGGGGCTAAATTGAACGTTTCTCGGTACCGACTTGGTCGAGATCGTATCGATCAAGGATCACTTAGCGAGGTTCAAAAAAGGAGATAAAGGCTGGTCCTTAATTAAGCGTCGGGCTCTTTGGCTCCGAGCAGACAAGACGGCAATTAGTGGGGCGTAACGGCAGGAGCCGACACACATTATAACGCCGACAGCAAATCAAACGAGATACCATACTATAATAAAATATCAATACAAAGTTTGCTTTATTTAATTAATTTTAATATTTCAGATGCTTGTATCCATATTTTATGATTTCGGATATTTAAATAGACTGTCTTTCGTGAATTCCTATGAATTAAATCATAGTATATGTTACATAAATTGACAAATTTTAAAGGTCAGATTTATAATATCAGTAATAAAAAAATCTTACTTGAAATATTTGGAATATTTGTGGAATGTTTATTAATTCTTTCTATTAATTGCAATAAAATACTTTTTAAAAAAAAATACAACTCTAATCCATGGTTAGAATATTTTTTTTGTATAAATTCGTACTTTAAATCAAAGAAAACGTAAAAGAAAAACACTCTTGCTTGTGTTCTTAATAATAAATTAAAAATTGACGCAACTCGAGTATTAAAATTATCATGATTTGACGTCAAACGAAAAATAAATGGAGAATAGTCTAAATTAACCACAAGTTTGTTTCTAATGTAAAATATAAATTAAATTAGTATATTTCATAAAAAATATACATAATAATAAAATTAACTACATATAGTATATATGTAGAAGAAGTAAATAATAAATAGTAAAGTAACGTCCATATAGTTTTGTCATATTTTTATAATATATATATAATATATAATATATACAGATTTATGCAAGTGTTAAAAAATAATTTACGTCTGTATCGACAATTTGATTATTGTAGACAATATCTATTATATATAATATTTCTGAAAATATTGATATAATTCTTAGACATTTCGGAACAACAACCAATGACATAAAAAAGTTTTCTGACCATTATTGTATTTATTTTTTGGACAGGATGATAACCAAAAATAAAAGATAGATTATTCACGATAATATTAAGAAATAAAGACTTATTGTGACTCTAAGATTACTGCTCCAACTGCTGCAAAATCAAAACATGTTTTAAAAAAACAAATTTTATGGCGTAAATATGTAGAAAGCCCCCATATATTTTTGCAATCTGTTGAATTCTTACTAGGAACAGTTACTTTTTATCTGGATCTGAAGTTCTAAGATTATCAAAGCAAAGTTAAGGTTGATTAGAGTAGTTGAGAAAATCGTAAACATTTTTTTTTTCATTCAAATACTTTGATTGGACATTCTACTTGAGTAATTCTCGAGCAGAAATATATTTATACAGAAATAGCCAATTTGACACTTTACAGCAAGCTATAAAAGAATTCCAAAATTGGCGAAAAAAATTCACTACTATAATGTTTGACCATATACTGCAATGTTGAAATGCAAAAAAAATTAAACTGGAAGTCATTAATCATATTCTGCTTACACTGCACTGTTAGATTTAGATCGATGCAGAAGTATTTTATAATAAAAAAAGCTTTCGAAGCGATTACTATGGAGGCTATTTTTACTCAAAGGACGAGGATTTTAGGCAAGAACGGCTGTTACCAATTATGATAGATACATTATTTAGTAATACTTTTTAAAGCTATTATTGCAAATAACTTTTATGTCAAAAAGGCAAGAAATATATTTGCTTGTCTGAATGTTATCATTATGAATTGCAATTTTCAGTCCGAAACAAACATTTAACTTTAAGCTGTTAATTTAAAGTTATTATTTATATATTTAATAGTTAATATTATCTGATAGCTCATTGTATAATGTAGCAAAAAATATATTCAAAATATGACTCAAAAATAATCAAAGTAATTCTGTCTTAATAAACAAAGATAGTCATTTTATTTATTGCAATAATAAAAATTGCTAATTGTCTTAGAAATAGTAATATATAAATTTATTATATATATTACTATTTCTATAAATTGATATACTCATATTTTATATATTTATCTAACTTAAATTGATTATCTTTTTTATAACAAATAATATAGATCTTTATATTGTATTTAAATACTTGAGTAACATTTTATTTTTTATTTTATGTATTATTAAAAAAAAAAAATAATCATCTTAATTACTCGACAAGCAATAACATCAAATCATTCGATCATAATTTAACAACTTGTAAATATATTTAAACTTAAAACTACACTATTTTGTAGTTTTTGCAACATCTGATTTATTGAGTATATTTATTAATAATACTAAACAATTATTGTAAGTGAATAATACGATTATGCATTTTTTAATTTTCACTAAACATCCTTAAATTTTTATCGTAGACAATTTTTTTACTATTTTTTTAATAGTATAATTACAATTTTCCGTACAAAACTAATTTACTCCTAAATATTTTATAATAATAAATATTATAAAATATTTTTATTATAAATAATTATCTACGATTATTAATAAATTACTATATAACATACCTTTATAATAAATAAACATACATTTCACTATTTTTTAACCACCTTTATAGAATACTTAATTCGTTACGTAGCACTATCGACCAAATTTTAACACTATCATGGATACAATTAAATAAACTGTAATCTAAGAATAGACGCACATAAGATTTTTCTTGAATTACACATTATATAATCAAAATTACAAGCAATAAATAAATAGAAAAAATATTTTTTGCATGAATTTAAAATTGTGTTAAGCAGCAGAAACTGTGTAAATTTAAAACTATATACTAAAGTTAAAAATTATAAGAGTTAAATGTTTGATGTACCACAATTATTCATGTAGTAGAAATAACTTGGTTGCGCTCAACTATATGATATTGTATTACAATATATTACACAATACTTTTATTTACGGCAAATGTGTAGATATAATTTGCAGCAACATCAATATTATTAAAATATAAATTTATAATAAGATTTTAAAATTTCCCACTATTTTTAAACATAAAACCAATGAAATGAAAAGCAAAATATACGACAAAAGAGAATTTCTTAAGAAAAGACTGACGACTATTTTTCGTTTGAAAGATAAAGCTTTTTTTTCAATGTATTAAATTTAATTTTTTAAAATTCGATTTTTTTCAATATTGATAATATTAAATATTAGCAGAATTATCCATGTAGTAGAAATTGTTGTATTTTATTTAATATTATTTTTGCTTAAAATTCACTATAATTACATAAGACACTACTCTTCTAAGGATATGCTAGCTTAAGAAATCTATCTTTGAGTAGCTTATCGAGTTAAAAAAATATTTGTATTATTTTAATAGAAAAATAATGTATTTTATAATTTAATTCTTAAAATGTCTTAATCATAAATGCATCAGTATTAATTTTACATGATTTTCCCAGCAACATAATATTTTTAATGCTTAATTTTATAAATAAAATTATAAAAAAGTAGCAGAATTTATCTTAAAATATATTTTATTTTATTTTTAGTAAAATCGAATAGCTATTTTATTGTAATAATATATAATTAAAAATTAGACTATCCCTTTTTTATAACAAACACGTCGATTTCGGTCGACTTCCCAAGAATCGTATACTGTCAATCAATGCGCCCCATTAAGGGCAGATTTCAAACGCAGTGTAAAGTTTGCGTGCTTAACTTACCGAAAATGGCTTAGTTTCCGCTTGATTGACAGTCCGGTAAGTGGTGTTTAACTGACAGCCGGTTCTTAGGCCATAAATAGACCCAGTCGCTAGTTTACGTTTCACCGAAAAGCTCACCGCTAATAAAAGGTACACCGATTTAATTTTTTGTACACGCATCTCAAAAAAAATACTATTTCATTACAGGGAAATTAAAAAAGTTTTCCCTGTCAAAGTCGCCCTTTTCGACCTAAGGAAACCGGCAATAATCGAATTGCGATATCCTGCTTTTTATTGCCCAAAATGACCGCAATCCGGCAGGGATTTTATTTGGAAAACAATAAAAACATAGACCGTAAAAAATCTTTATATGCGATTGTTACAAATGAAATGTTTGCGGTTGTCTTTGATAAGCCGCAAGTTGAGCAAAAAATAAATAAAGTGGCAATTGATAGTTATACATGAAGAAATATAAAGTAATTTTAATTCTATATTAAATATTAATTATTTATATATTCAATATCTATAAAATTCTCACGCTTCAATATACAGAAACTTAAATACTAAAATCTACATATCATATACACAATATTTAGATTGATGTGTTAATTATTATTAACGTTACTTTACGATAATGCACCGATCATGATGTATGTGTAACACAAAAAAATCACGAGCTCCCTGTCCATTGTTGCTTTTTTTTGTTCACGAATCGTGAACTAACGAAATTTCATATGGTAATTCATGTAAATGCTTTAAAAGTTTGTGACGCAATGTTGCACATTTTTACGTGGGAAGTTGTCAGATGAGATGTCTTCATAATCGACGATTACGTGATGATATTTAAACCTATATGAATTAATGTTGAACATCCTTAAATTTTTAAATAATTTAAAATATAAATTTTTGTACAAATACATCCTGTATCCAACAATGATATCCATCCCTACGTATGACTGATGTGTAGTAATGGTTAAGCTAAAAAAAAATCAAAAGCCAAGCGGCTGCCCACCGACTGTCCGCTATCTATATAATTTAGAGCTATTACAAATGTCAAGATGTGTTTGAAACGTTTCAAAACGATATGACGTACGAATTGTTGTGTATAATTTTCTAATGGCCATAGAGACCCGGACTCTGACACCCCCTGTTTCGGTTAGTTCTTTTGGAAGCTTTTGTCGGTCATTATTTGTACAATGGGCGTTTCATATGATATATAATAATAAATGTATAGGTATGTATATATAAATATAGATCAAAGGTATAAAAAATATCATTATATACTACTTTTTTTTAAATATTTATAATTGGAAACTCAACAGATATGTTAAAACATAATTAATTAAGTACTGTTAATTTTAATAAAAAAAAATCCAGAAACCATATTTAAACTTCTTATAATTAATATCGTAATTATTCCAGAAAAAAAATAATTTAAGCCATATTAGCAATAAAATCTCTAAAAAAATGCTTTAAAGTAAAAATATTTCTTATAAATTCCTACATTTAAATGTGTAATCAAAAATATTAGGAATCAATATTTGAGTCAAAATCAAGTTTAAGCATTTCCTAGAATCTATATTAATTAATACTTTCGTCAAATACATAGGTATTATTTTTTTAGATCAAAGATCTTATTTTGATATTTCTAGTTATTTAACAATAATTTTTTGACAAAATATTTTAATTTCTGTATAAATATATTTTTAATTGATTAATTAAATATGATACTTATCTTATTTTTTTTTCTTGTTTATTATGATTATTAAAAATAAGTCATGGGCTTTGTTTATTTTTGCAATGAAATAATAGCAGATATAAAGTCTATATATTTTATATTAACTATTAAATTATTTTTTTAGATAATCGACTTAATTTTAAAATGACTCGTTATTTAATACTATTTTTTTACAAAATATTTAAAATATGTTTATAATAACATTTTTTATGGTTCATTTTAATATAATTTTTTGATATATATAAAATCATTAAAAATAACTTTCGGGTTCCATTTACTATTATCATATATTTATATGTTTAAATTTACGCTGATTTATAGTCTGTCTATTTTATTCAATGTATTGAATTTATTTATTCAATCCATATTATTTTAAAACTTTTTGACCAATTGTTTAAAATATGCAGATAATTGTCAAAATATTAAAAATAAAAATTATATTTATTACAAATACATATTGTTCTTACCTTAATAATACATTCTATTTTATAATGATTTTAATAAATTTTGATTGTAGTTGTACTTTTAATACTTATTAATCACGATGAGATTAATTAATTTACTTGATTAATATATTAGATAATCATGAATTTTATGTCATTATATTAAATTTAAGATTTAATATTCAGTTTTGCTTTGGCCGTTGATACTTAATTACATCTTTCATTATATCTGTGTTTATAAAAGTGTGAAGAAAAGAAAGGCCTGCATGTGCTTCCATATGTGTGCCGAAATTGACTCTCGATATTATCAAAGAATTTAGCTGGATTGATTTATCTTATCCACTTTTTTCTACAGATCTTGCTTTGATCGATGCAGTACTTCCTAGATCGAAAAAAAAATAAAATACAAAAAGGGGCTATCGAAATATTTTAATTATAGACTCTAATATTTTATGTTTAAAGAAAAAATAGACCTTAAGTTGGGAAAACTTAAATCTTTAAAAGAAATTATATTTTAAATCATTAAAATTAAAATATACATTCAAGAAGCTGCTTCGTTAAAAAAATAATGTTAATTTTGGGATTACCTACCTAATAAAAAATAATTTTATTTTTATATTTTTAATATATTTATATTATCTTATAATTAATATACATACTACAAATTAAATATTATGCATTTAAATCGTTAATAAAAATCAAACTATATGTTTGAAGTTAGTTGTAAATTAACACTAAAATGCTTATTAAAAAATATATTAAATTCGTAAACTTTTTTTAGTAATAATTACTATTTATTTAGATGTTATTTTTTATTAGTAAATTTTTCCTTATAGGTATTCGTTAAAAAAATACTAATGTACGAAACATAGTACTATTTTAAATATGGTTAAAAAAAATATTACATAAGTTAATTATTGAAATTAATTTGCGTTTTGTTTCTATATTTTTACATGTTTTATTTTAAATAAACCATTTTTTTATATTTTATATAAATATATTTAAGCAAAAAATATTTTTATATATTAAATAAATATACATTTCACAAAAATAAATATGAAAGAAAAAGAAAATCTTTGTTTCGTTGATTTACCGCAAGATGGCAATAGCACCTTGAGTTTACTTTTTCTTTTTATAACCAACCAAAATCAAAGCAAGTTAACATTTGACCTCTAAGATCTTCCACCTCAACTTTCACTGCCATCGTTTTAATAACACACTATTTGTTTCACGTATAATCTAAAATATACATCCTATACATTTATAAATATTTCTACAATGCTACAGTGCAACGTTCGCGTTAAAATTAACGAATCGCAATCGATCAAGTGTCAATGAATGGAGTTAAAAAACGCAGCTTCTTCATCATGCCAGAACATCGATCAATAAAATTTTCCTTTGTTTCGTTATAAATAAAGCCTCCCTTAATGACTACCAGTAACGACTTTTAGACGAAGATCCATTCAGTGGTTAATGAATATGCTACCTGTTCACAAAGTGACTATTTATATTGTTCAATTAAGAAGGAGCTAAAAATATCTATATGCTAGTCGATAATACTCATACATGTGTACACGAGGTGGTGTGTAATTAGGGAGTGCGAGGTAACAAATTGTGTCTTCGGAGGTGGTCTGGGTATGGTGAAGAACCAGAAGTTATTTCAATCGTTGAAAGGAATGCTTCGACTCGATGGATGAATGAATTTTATAATTTATTGCAACGCTAAAGCTTCGCGATCATTAGGGATGTTTTGTGTGTGTAAAACGTAGTTATTAATGCGAAGAAGCTAATCAAGAATTTTCTTTATTCTATTCAAATAACTGAAAGTAAGACTAAAATTAATTTCAATACATAGATATTTACATATCCACATAGAAAACTTGTTTAAAACATACTTATATTAAAGGTTTCTCAAATATATAAATATATATTCCGATGCCATTTCGAACCAAGTTTTAAATTGTTATGCACAAGATTAATTTAAGATATTTGATAATTGAATCTCCTTAGTAATCCACTTAGGTGTTTTTTATGATATTCATAAATTTATCTATATGTTCTTGAATAAACCATTTGCTGTTTTTACCTGTTATCTTACATTAACTATTTCTATTCTCAGTTAGATTTATTATCAGTTCTCATTAACATCTCGTATTTTGCGTTTTGTCAAGTACTACAGAAATAGAATTTAGGTCTTATGCTTATAAAAATATCATATTTTAAAATGATTGCACAATTATATTAATAATTTACATTGATATGTTACACTTGCATTTTCTATAACTGCACAATTTTTTACTTAAAAATAGGAAAAAATATAAAGTGGTTGAAATTGAAAGTAAAATATATTTGCTAATCAAACAGTCATCTGTGTGGAATTTTCGTTTGCGTAATAATCTGGTCACCTAACTCTGAATACTGAAAAAATCTGTAATAGCATTTAAAAAAATTCACAGCTGCGCAAAATTAACTTGAAAATATGAGTATTTTCTGGAATTTCGGCAATTAAGTTTTTTTTTCATGTTTTGTTTATTTAATGCTAGTGGTTATGGCAATGTTTTTTATATATAACATGAAGATAAATATTTAAATATCGCATATCGAGCTGTAGACAGTGCAGCAGTAAATTAAAGAAATAGCAACAACATACATTGTTGTAATTAATGTTTCTTCCGCGGTTTTTTTTAATGAAAAAATCTAAAAAATTATAACGCATTTTTGCTAAAATTAAAAATTTGCACATATATATGTTTTAGGTTTTACAACTGCTGCATAAAAATGGTAGGTCTATGCCAGATGCTTAAAAATATGATCTCAAATAATTAGGAAGTTCGTACGATACACAGCGTCAGCTAACATTTCTATGAATAGTTTAAAATCGGGTTAATATATTCAATAGTATAACTAGAAGTATTTGTTTAAGTAGAGATGTAGATGAAGTTTGAAATTAGGTATCTTAGATACTCAACTTTGTTTTGCGGAGCGCTTGTCACTTTGCCAATTTATTAGATTTTTTGATGAGGAGTGGTGTCGATAGAGACTCACAATTGCGTATCTCATTCCTATACATACTGGCCAGAACATCAGCGCTCAATAACGATCGTTTTAAATGTTATATCTAGATCAGTGTACGTCAGCATTTCCAATTTCTACACATATATATTCACACGTGCTAGAGCCGATTTACAAGAAAAAAGTCACGAAAATACGATTATGTGTTGTTTTTGTTTCTATCTGCGCTGCAATAACGGTTATTATCGGCATACTTTGACAAATTTAGCAGAGGTCGATAACAATGTTACACGTATAAAAACATTTCAGAAATTAATAATATATGTTTTTATACATAGTGATACAAATTACGTACATAAATAGAATATATTTACAGAAAATTTTCATAGAAAAAATACATATTTTAAAATACAATTAGATACATTTAAAAAATAAAAATTCAAAATAAAATCACGGTTAAGCTGGAACTAAAAATACTAATTTTGTTAAGCAATATATTTATGAAAATCTACAAAAAAAATAATAAACGAACAATTGAAGAATTCTGTTTTCGCTTGCGTTAGTTGAATATTTGTACTGTGAACTGTAAACAGTAACTCTTATGAATATCTTCTTCTGGAAGGCGTCAGTGCTTGTTCTTGAGCGCGTGTCCTGGAGATGGTTGCTCGTACAGAAAGCGAATATAATAAGAAGAAAATAATCCAGACAAAATATAATTACATAATGTCTAACAAACCTCCTTTGGGCAGCTTTCTATGATTTCGTTCCATCAAGGCTACCACTTTCTAGTGACGTAGAAGATTGGTAGTTCATTTGCAATTTTTAAAAAGTCACTATGAAAAATTGTGAGAATGCGGAATTTAAAGACATTTTGCTGTTAACTGCTACATTAAAAATTCGTACTGCAATAATGTATCGGCATTCTTTTTGTGAATGCATTGTTCACGTATACAGATGCATGCGAGGAAGAAGCAATACATGTGCATAATAATATTCGTTATCTCGCTTATTCTTTTGAAGCGGCAATGCTCATTTCAAAGTTTTTCTTCTGTATCACTTCCGACTATAAAAATAAATATTTTGCCCCATTTCGCACAAAATAAATAAAAAATAATGTATATGTAATATCACAGTAACTGATTGTCAACTCCTAAAGTATGATTGTGTTAGTTCAGTGTCCGTGTGTTTTGGATAAAAATCGGTAACTGTGACGTTCGCTGATCCAGATTTACTATTGTTTTATACGAAAGTCATTATAACGCATTTTCTCATTTTATTGAACTGTCATAAAGGTATTTATTTTATATATATATATATTAAAGCTTTATATATAAATTTTATAGTATTAAAAAAATATTTTTTATGGGCTCTAAAATTTTTCACAATACAAAACCCTAAATACATACATATATAAATGAATTATATAGAATTAAATTAAAAACTAAATTACCTTTAATTAAATTAATTAAAAACATTTTATTTATATTAAAATTTAATTTTAACTATTATTAAATTAGTATCTTAAATTAAATAATTTAATAATCATTAAATACTATAAATTAATTTTAATATATACAATATAACTCAAAAGTCACTTCACCCTTCAATCATTTTAAAGTTCATAAAGTCAGTGCAAGTGCTGATACGTACCTATCATTTTATTCATACACAGGTGGTTGCCCCGGTTCGACGTTAGGTATGAATGTCACGAAGGTGCCCCTATTATGTATGCATCCCTAATGTTGGAAACAATAGTGAATGGTTCGATCGCGGATGGGCGAGCCGAGTCGAGAAGGGAATAGTCTCTTGATTTAATGCGAAATTATAATAATTCGACGCGCGGGGAACAATGGGTGTCCGTGTCGCGGAGGGCGGACTTCGAACGGGAGGTCCTGGGGCCCTTCGGACCCACAATGGAGGTTCAGCAGGTTCGCGACCGGAGACCTGCAATCAATTCCTGTTGCAGAAAATTTGCTTAGCCACCAGCCCTTTGTTGCCAATCACCTGGTCGGTGCGGGGATCTCTCGATCGGAGGACTTGGACACGAGACACCCACTTCATTTGTATTATATAGTATAATCTATCTAAGATGCAGAATAAGATATGATATATGATGATCTGATACGCTTAGCTAGGATCTAGATTAGAAGGTGTATGTTTACTAATATAATATTAAAGTTGGTTTTTTTTTTTCAAGTAATAGAAAGTATTTGAAAAGAACTTTCATTATTATTTTTAGTATCAATATAAATTTAAAAGCTACTAAAATAAACTTACAATACAAAAAGTTCCACGTCCATATTAGTGACTCAAATGATATTTTTTTCTTGAAAAGTATTAAAATTGTTATCCACATAAGGATGCATTGATAGTCCAGTTCAACAACCCAGCTTATCCAGCATCCTATCGCCTGGCATGATCTTGAGATCGCACTACCGTGGCCGCAAATGGTCCATTGTGTGTCCAAAGCGATGATGTCTCACTTTCGCCTCGCAGAGGCAAATTATCCGAGCATTGTTCTGTCCCTTCGCCGCGGCGTTTATCTATCGTAATAATTTAATGCGAGTGTCACCTTTGGATATCTATAGAAGAAGGTGGAGGAGGCTTTGCTTTGGTCTGAACTCACGTGGAGGTTTTCTCGTGTCGTGGGTTGGACTCATCACGACTTGGACAGGAAGTGGCATCGTCAACGTGGACCGTTCTTCGGCACTCATTCATATTCTTTGAATAAATTATTATCGAACATATATTACGCGAACCAAATCCCACGCGTTATAATATATAGTATAGATTTTATAAATGTTCTTTGTTCATGGCTTTCATTTTTTATATTGCTTATAGAGTGTTTATCATAAAGATGTTAAACACAATTTGTATAAATATATGAAAGCCCACTAATAAAAAAAGCTTCATAAAGAGCTTTAGAAAAAAAACTATAAAATATCTGTATCTATCATGCATATTTTAAAGATCGAGTATAATGTATTACTTATGTCAATATATACAGTGAATTTTTTTCTCTCAACTATATTATAAACTTTATAACAATTAAATCGTATAATAAAATAGTATGTCATTGAATACCAATCTTAAATGAATATAATGATTCTATCATATCTTAAGTTAGATCACCTTGTATAATTTTTCATAATTAAAAATACAGAAATAATTATAAACCAGATAACAAAACCTAATCCTATGCAGGGCTGGCGAGAGGGGACAAATTCTAGGGGGACGTTCTAATTGAGGGGTGCAACTCTGAAAAAGTCATAGCAAGAATGTATTTATAAAAAAGTAAGAACAGACCTCAAAAATTAATTTGAACTAAACTAGATGTTTGAGATGTATGTATTGATGTATATCAGGTATAAATTCTTTCAGCCCTTTTTATACATACAATAAATAAAAGGAGCGGAACATTGCCTTCAAAATTACCCACTTTCTATATAGTACTTTCACAATAAACATTATTATTCAAAGGAACAGATTGTAGTTTTTTGACGCAGCTCTGTTTGTGTTAAAATTCTTTGCAAATTATTGCTGACTTTATTGCTTTTTGAACGATTAAAAAATATTAGACATGATAGAAAATATTTACTGAATGTAAATTAATAGCAATAAATTTAGGTATTCGATCTGAATTTTCAGATCAGAAAATATAAATTATCTGGCAGGTGCTAGTAAAATTATATTATTTTAACTTTTCTATATATAGTATGAATTTATAGGTGGTAAAATATGATATCAATTGATGCAGCGGTAAACTGCTGGTGATTAATTGCTGACGGTGAATAGCGGGAGATAAATTTTCCAGACCCCACATTTAATACCCAAATACCCAAATTTAATAAAAAAAATCATACTGCATTAGGATAGTTTTTTTCTTACATATTACATATTGAATTTAATTAAAATTATGGCATAAATTCAACTTTTTTATATGTATGTAGTAATATATATACTTACATACTTATCACTGTTTATTTACATCCGATGTATAAATGTTACAGTTAATGTGTATTTATAGTAAAAATATATTTTCACTAGTAGATATATATTTTTACTAGTGAAAATATAATTTAATGCTGCTCTAAAATGCTTATGAAACTCAATTTGATAGTTGCAAAACGTTCATTTGCTGTTTAAACCCAAACCTAACCTAATGAAAGTTCTAAAACAAATTATAGTAATAATTACAGAAAGACATCGCATCTCACATATTTACCTACAGTTTACCCTACAGTTTGTCCACATTTTGATATTACACTTTATTTTAAAAATATGATAGCTATCCTTACCGATATTACTATGGACATTTAATATAAGAGGGTTTATCAAAGTATTTTCAAACTGAATTTTGGTCAATAGGAGAGCGCAAAAAACAATTATCACTTCTCAGAAGACAAAAATTCACGTCAAAAGCAATAAAATTGTGTCGGCGTCGTCGCAGTGGGTACGCTCGGTAACGAGCGTTCCCACTGCGACGGCGACGGCACGATTTTATTGCTTTTGACGTGGATTTTTGACTTCTGAGAAGGGATAATTGTTTTTGCGCTCTCTTATTGACCAACATTCGGTTTAGATGTACTTTATTTGATTCTCATTCGTAGTATTGTTATAAAAAGTCTTCATATAAATGCTTGATAATCGAGCGTTTTCACCACGAAGGCACGATTTTATTGCTTTTGACATGGACTGTAAATTCACTATATGGCAACACTAAGCAGCAAAGAAAACATAGCTTATTATTAGGTAAAAATTATGAGTAGATATTTTTAATGCCTAATTTAAATATTTCGCATTAAATATGCTTTCATAAAATATGTCGCAACGGTGGCTAATTTTTATATTTATTTATAGCATAGAAAGGATTAACTTGTACCTATTATTATTTATTCAAAAATTATATTACTATGTTAATAAATATATAAAATGCTATTTTTATCATGAGGCCCGGAATCATCGTTTTTCCAGGGCCCGGGCTTGCTCTCGGTGGCCCTGATCCTATGTTTCAATAAAAAAACATCTATTGTTTCCGACGAAGAAGACAAATAAGATTTTATTTCGCTGTGAAATTGTGACTATTACGATGTAAGTCGTCTCTGATACAAGAGAAGTTGTAATAATGGATTTATCTGATCTATATTATTATATATTTATTAATAAATATTTTTAAATAGAGATCTAAACGTTTATAGGTAAATAATATTTTTAAAGCATTTCCCATACTTATATAGTATACTCGGATATCATGATCTTCACAAATTATTTATTAAAATAGAACTCCACCAATTAGTAATCAAACATACGCAAAAAACCCAAACCGCAAAATCATTACGCACGCTCAAGGATGCTGAGCGATGATTTATCACAATCCCATAAGCCATCTACATACCTAATTATAATAATTTAGAATCTGACCAATTTCACGATCGTAAACGCTTCTTCGATATCGATATACCAATCGAGTGTTACGATGATGTATGAATCACTGACATATGCCATATTCCGGGAAAAGTCGGTCGGTTTGTGACGAGCGGCCGTGGGAACTGGTCCTCTACATCTCATTATAACAGCCTCCGGGGCCTCCTCGCTATCTCAAAAGTATGATATATCCCATTCATGGCTGATGACGGCAGCGGCGAGAACAAATGACGGTTTATCGCAAAGTCACACCCAAAACTGAGACTAATCCAGATAAGACTCAGTGGGTCTTTTGTAATGGACACGGATTTAGCGATGTTTTTATAGTGTGGTATGTAACTTAGCGTGATTTTTCAAGTGCACTTTTGTGGGAAAGATTAACAGGATTGTTTCGCATTTCGAAGGTTTATGCCAGTTGAGATGCGATTATTTTGGTAGGATGAGCTCAAATAGGATGACCGTGGGATACGTCGAGGTTTATCTGATTATTGTAATTTTTTTGATTTTCCGTTTAAACCGACCACACCAGTCAATGGAATCTGGGATAATGTATATTATGGAAACAGTGGGTAACTTAAGATATAGTAGTCGGACAGATTTTTTTATTTTGTAACTGTTTATGGCAAAATGTTAAGTAACAAAGTTAATCGGACAGTTTATCTCAATTAAAATATGCTCAAAAACTAATTTCTTATCCTTGATATTTATACGTTTACTTTCTGTTTCGACAACGAATTTTGTTAAATAATAACCCAGTTTTTATTAAACTATAACCATATTTAAAACAAAATAAAAAAGTATCAATAAAAATAACAATGGCAAAAAAGAAAGTATTAGCACATTATATATTATATATTTGCTTAAAACTTTCCTTATCCTTCCTAAAAAAAATATGTTTTTATAATTTGCATTTCATTCTTCAAATTTTATTGTAATAGTTTATTTTTAAGCAAATAAATACCTAATCTATTTATTTTTAATATAATTGTAAAAATATTATATTTATTTATAGTGTTGTATGATTTTAATTAAATTAAAATTTTATGTGTTATTTTTTGTATATACGATACTAATAATTACTGTTACTACTTAATTCAAACAACACATTTAAATGAATCTGTTATCAGATGCAAATCTCCATATATCAGACAAATATAAATCACAGCTAATAAAATATTTATTTCTAGGCAACAGATAATATTATTATCAAATAATGTGTTTTCATCTATAAAATATATTTCTAACCGTGACTCTTCGTCTCTCAAAAAAAACTATTAAGTATTTACGTTAAAAGCAATAAAATCATGCCGTCGCCGTCGCAGTAAAAACACTCCGTTATACTAAATACGCAAATATCTTGAAACTTTAAGGTTTTTGTTGAAGAAAAAAACAGTACGATTTTCAAATGAAAAACTTAATCATTTTATTGAGCTAATTATTGATTTTTATGCATATTTATTCAAAAAAAAATTTAAAATAAAAAAAGGATAACCAGATTTAAATTTCAAAAAAACATTTTAATAAAAAAAAAATTATTTCTACAAAACTGTAAATGAAATTATTTGTAGCTACGAAGTGATTATTTTTTTTTTTAACATCTTAGTTGTGTAAACCACTATTCTTAAAAACCTTGAAGCTGAAAAAACTGAAGCTTTCAAAAATCAAACTGTAAAATTATTTAACGTATTCTAATTTTTAAAGCTAAATAAAATTATTCCCTAAATTTTAAATAATATATAATAAATAAGCAACTTTAATTTTTTTTAATAATAATACAAATAGACTGCTTTCTATTAAATTCCTAGAAATATATTTATATTTTTTTATAATATATTTATAAATTATAAAAAATATATTTTAGTAATATATTTAAAAATATGTTTTTATTTTTTTATAATATATTTATATATTATTAAAAAAATATAATAATATTTTTTTTTACCGCCCAAAAAAGGTTTAGCATCCCTGCTGTTAAAATATATCAAATATGCCTGATGGATATATAAATTCTACCAAAATTTAAAAGTCAAAACATTAAAGTCTATTATAACAATAAATCCGTTTTTTTGCGCTCGCCCTTAATATTCTGTCACTTCTTTAATGCTATTTTCAAAAATACTTGAATTTGTTTATAAAAAATAGTTTTTATTTGCAATAAAATGTTTTTTTCTTAAATAAACAAACATATTTACCTCTGCAATTGTTTTTTTAAGTGGTATTTTTTAAACGTACAAAAAAGCAGCTTGAATTTTTTTTTTTATATATTTTTATAGAAATAGCGTTTTTGTTTAGTTTATATCAGTAATATTAGCTAATTTAACGCTAAAAACATTTTAGCGATTTTAAACCGGTTAAATACGATCTTTAAGTAAGTGAATAGCAAAACAATAAATTCCATTGTTGCCGAATTTATGCAACCCTGAAAAAAAGCACCTATTCAACAGCTAGAAATTTTATTAAAAATTATTTCTTGAGAAAAATGCAAAACTATAATTCTCATTTCTTGAGGAATTCGCGAATTCTTTTGCTGAAAAGAAAATTTATATGAATATTTTTAATGCTTTACCACCGCTGCATAGGAAAGGTGGGTCCATGCCAGGTGCATGAAAATATGCCTGCTTTCTTGGAAGCTTTTAATAGAGGTCGGAAGCATTTGAATGGCAAAAAATATTCAAGATTTTCTCAACTACTCTAATATATCTAATACTATATAATAGATATATTTTCTTACTCCTCAAAATTTATCGCGAATTTTTGAGAAAATTAATGAATTTCGACGAATGAAAATATAATAATTTATTGATCAGATAAAAACAAAGATTTCAGTTCCGCAACAAATAATCAAGATTGGTCAATGTATCAAGTGAGAGAATAGGTATTTCTTAAATGAAAAAAATTTTTTTTTTTCAAAAAATAACGTTAATCAGAAATTAAAAATTTGTCGTAAATTTTTTGAATATCTTTAATAAATAATCTTAATACGATATATTGTTTTTTTTATAAATAAAAAAATAATTTAAATATCGGAAAACATCACTTGTGAATTTCTTCAACTTGTATTATATTAAACTTCACCTGTAAAAATAAAAAAAATACATTTAATTTATTCCTTATACTTAATATTCAGCTGACTGTTGACATTCAGACGGTAGTGGTCTTAATTTTAAGATAGATCATGTTTTTGGTACTATTCAACACAGCTAACAAACTATTTTTTCACTACATAATTTTTATTAACTCAGCCAGTATAAATGTATGAAAGAATTGATTCACAATTTAATAATAATGTCATTAAAACTAAATTTGTTCTCAAACGGAGAGTTGCTTGTAGCATCTTTGATCCCAAATCCAAAACGAATTTACCTATTAAGAGTTCTAAAACTATAGTTACTAAATAATGTTTCATGATAAATATGCGCAGAAATTAGCTATGTACATTAAATACTTGTAAATGTCATGGTGTTTAAATATAAAACAGACATACGTTGTTTAAAAATGGCTCATAAACTAACGCGTGAAAGCGTTAAAAAATGCGTTTTAATATAATGCGAAACTATTCCTCAAAACCACATACAATGAAATAAGTTTTTATGAAACATTATATCTAAAAGTAAGAGTAGAAAGTCATCAGTCATAAATGAGTCTGGTGGATTTGAAATTGTCAATTATACTAATTACATATTTTCTCTATTTTAAGAAATTATTTAAAATCACTATTTTATTTTCAGAAATTAATGGTTAATTAAAATAAAATAGCACATTTTTAACAATGTAGTAAATCATTTATTTTGAGACATTTCTAACAATAAAAAAAACATATAAAGATATTCCAAACCATGTATCACAGTCTAGACTAAATTTATATCCAAGATGAATTAGAGAAATCTTATGTTTTCATTTTTTACGATTCTTTGCAAATAAATTATGATTTTCGCACACCTAACAAACCAGCTACGCACCCATGTGATCCACTGACCTTATGGGAAGCTGGTGGGTGACTCAGTAGATCGCTTTCAAAACCGGTAGCCAAAGATCAGGCTATTACTCACATCGTCAACATCATCACCATCATCATCAATGAATGGATATTGCCGTTAGTGCGTAATATTATAAATATCGCCTATTTATAGACTTTAGGGCGCGGTAGCTGTCAACAGCAGGCGACATTCTTACTCTGCGGTTTAGATCTATAGTTACTAATATGAAAATTTTGTGAATCACTGGTTGACAATAACAGCTTTCTATATATATTATATTTGAACGTTTTGCACAATTTAATTATTTTATTGTGCTATTAAATAGCTTTATGATCTCATTTCAGTACTGAAATATTGATTTAGATACTTGTGTACATGCTCAAAGGTGACCATAACTCTCACTTATAAACTTATGAAATGCTTTTTGCAATCGGCACCTGTGCGAATCCTTTTCAAGCAAAAAGCATTAGCTTTCTAAGATAGGACTTGTCACGGATTTTCTGACAACGGTAGACCTTTTCTTTAAAGGTAACCCTACGTAAGATAGTGATGTTTTTACATTAATATTTATGCGGTGATGCATTCAATAAATTTCTTTAAAAAAATAATTGTTTTTTTTTCGTAATTTATTTAATTTTTGCAGACGCCTTAATATATAAAAAAAATATTATTAACTGCTGAAAACTGATGACATAAAATTATTTTTATGAATGTTTACTTGAAAATATATCAATCGTAGATACGTGTTTTATATGTTTAATAGCTTTGAGATACGATTCGCTGAGTTCTTGCAGAAAGTTGTATATCCCTAAGCATTTCTTCAAACTTCTAAAGGGTGCTGTTGACAATTCAGCTATGCTCGAAGAATTTCAGTTTTTGGTTCCAGGACGTCTTCGAGAATCACTATTGCGTCCTCTTTTGATGGCCGTTGGGGCTAGGATGTCCGCACTTGTCGACTCGCCTATGACTGTCAACATCGCCGGATCGCGACAGCCATTGACCTGTTTAATGTCAGCTACAAGGAGCTGGTCCAGTTCGATTTATTTTGCTTCTTTATATTGATTATTTTAATTATATATTTTAAGTGTATTGAAATAATACAATTATTATGCCGACCATCGTGACGCATTGGGGTAACCTGTTGTTAGGATACGATGGTCTTAATTTAATTTAAATTAATAAATACGTAATATCTACAAATATTTTATTTTAAAATATTTTTCTTCGTTTTCTTTTTCATTAAACAAACTGCTATTTACTAGTTAAAAAAATACGATTTTTTTAATTTGTATCAATCGTAATTTAAAAAAATCTAAAATTACTTTTCTATATAATTCCGTGAACGATGAATAGCATATTGTTATATATAGCAATAATTGCAATAAAGCGCATAACCTCTCGAAATTATTATAATTTCGTAAAGATATATTCCTAATCCTTTATCTCTATACTTAAGCTACATTATCATCACAATATTCATCAGCGAGATTATAAAAATCTAAATAAATCTAATCTTTAATGATCGATCGGAATTATAATTATTATATATATAATATTCATTAATTCCGAACTCCCAGATACGATAGATATTGAAAAACACTAAGGTCGATGTGGGTTTTGATCTTTCTAGATCTTTCAGGTCAACAACTTATCATACTGGTCAAGAAAAATCAAAATAGGTGTAATAAATCGAGTTTAATGTGAAAATTACTCTTACTATGCTCACGTAATATTACTAGTTAGAGTTTAAAAAAACATTTAATAATAAATAAATGTAGACGTGGCTTAGGGAAAAATTCGTTATTGACTGAAGAAACGCACAAATTTACACAAAATCTGGACTGTTTTGGATTGAATAAAAGTGACAATCTCTAATGAGACTGAAATAAATGTATAAGGGTCAGATAGAGTGCACTAGGTATTTCGTTAAAGTGGTGAAAGATTTTATGAATAATTTCTTTAAGCAACTGTGCAAAATCCAGAGAGACAAATAATCTAAGGGTGTTTCTTATATTCCGAAATGGAAGGCATCCACATCATCGACACAAAAATTAATGCAGTGACACTGAATTTTTTCTCTGCGCGAATGGTTAAAATAACACCTATATAAAAACCTTATTTTTAATTTAAAATTACCAATAAATTTATATAAATTATACGTATTGCCTAGTGATAATTTACAGGCTATAAATTATTATTGCGATCAATTAAACTGCTAGCGATAAATTGCTGGTGGTGAATTTCAATGACGTCAGTTGAACCGCAAAACATCTCGATTTCTATATACAACTAAATAACCATATCAATAATTTTAATTTTTGCGCAGCTTGAGAGCTCAAAACTTCTAGAGCATCATCTTAGATGCAGGGCTCTGTTAATTATTCAGCAATAGAAAAAAATATTTTGTTTTAGATATCTGTAGAACAACTAAATAAGAGGCTTAAAGCAGCAACTTATCACTATACGCTATACCTTAACACAGTCAGTTCGTGAGCTGACCGTTTCATCATTATTCATAATTGTGTTTACGCCACATGTTTGGATTTACGCCACTACTATTAGCTCTAAATAATATTATAATAAAGCTAGAAAATATAAAAAAATATTAAAAATATAACATATAATCATATACGAAAAAGTATGTTTATTTAAGATTTATTCAAGTAATAAAACAGATTAATTTAATTATAGATATATATTTTAAAAATACTTTTTAATAAATTTCTTATATCAATCTAAATTCCCTTGATTAAATTGGACGTACTGTTCATCGTTATTCGTGCAACGTCTTCGGATAATAAATATTGATTTTAAATAGTACTATTAATAATATTATAATTGAAATTCTGCAATTAAATATTTATATAAATGTCTAGCTCCATAAATAGTCACTGAAGGTCATTAATGGTATTTTTTATATTATTTTTATTTGTTTATATATCAACGGTGAATTATGATACATTCATCGAAACTTAATAGCATCACTTTCACAAGATTTCTCATTCTCATCCTGAGTCATCGGCGAAATTGCACAACCAACAGTATCTTTTCCTACTGCCTGCCGGTTCTGATGTCACTCCGTCGTTCTTCCATAATTTACGACACAATCAAAATGTCGGCCCCTTAATATTATATTTTAAATATATGCTACTATTATTTTTATTTTAACGCCAAGATTTTCTACGGATGGAATTGGATTTCTGGGTAACACAGCTTCTGATTGTAATCTGGGCTAAAACGGCGGCTACCTAATATAACCATTAGAACCGTTTCTTAGAAACGTTTTGCCATGACAAATTATATCTGATCTTTTGTATGATACTGTTTTAATTTTTTCCTTATTTTGCATTATTAATAAATAATATTAATTTATTTCGATCGTTTTGTATTTAAATAAAACAAATTTTGATTTAGACGATATATATTATATTTAAGATCTATTGTAACATTTTCTTATATGTTCTACATAAATAATACTCTAGACAAAATAAAAAGCGATATAAAATATGGTCAATAATTAACTATCGAAAAAAATACATATGCATCACTACGAATTTAATTACATGGCCACATTTAAACAACTAACAGTGTATGTAAATAATAGTATATTATATAAATGCCGCTATATAAAATAAATATTGTATTAATGTCTTCTTCGCTTTTATATACTCGAATATATATAAAAGAAAGCGTATTATTACATAGTTTAATTTAATCGCGAATATAATCGTATTTTATATTGTGATAATTAAAAGTTACATTATACAAACGAAAAATATAGTTACTTTTTAATTTTTTTAAACAAACATTCACATCAGATCAAACACGAAGGACTAGATTTACAATTCTAAAATGCCTTCCGCAAAAAAATGCATTCGATCTCACAAAATCGTGGACTTACAGATCAACAAACATTCACACTTGATTTTTATATAATAATTATAATAGCACGTATAAGTAACATTAACATTAAAATAACTAAACGCAATGGAAGCTTTTGGGTTCAATAGTTTAACTGATCTTAACAATTATTATTCAATAAAATAGTTGCACAATTTTTATCATCAATCTTATAAATCTAAATATATATTTATATGTATATATATGTGTACACGTTAATGGCAAGTAATTATTGGCATTTTATTTTATAAAATATATAAATATATATCTTATTCATTCGAAAAAGGCTGTCATTATTTTTTATTATATATAAAATAAACAAGCAATATTTATACAGAAAAAATATATCTTAAAACTACGCAAAATTAAAAATCCGACACAAACCGTTCGATTGCTTCGGAAATAATAATGATCACAATATATGGCTTATCATCATCGGTTCAAAATGTATAAAAATAAATTTCTTTTTTTATGCAGTATATACTATATACACACTCAATTTATATATGATCGAAAAAATTTATCCTTTGTCATTTATCCCCCCCATTAAGTTATAATAAAAATCACTCCCTATATATTTATATATTCCGATTTTTTCTTTGACGTTCCTCTTGCGATCTTGACCGGTCTCTCAGGTTTTATTATTTTATTTTATATATTAGAAATACTGTTTTATGTTATATAATATAACTAATTGAATACTGAAGTTATTTATTATTATAAATAAAATGAAATAAATTATTAATAAATTATGGATTTTATATTAGACTGATTGTATCATATCAGTAGTATCTGACGAACGGACTGTGTTGAGAAGATTCTTTTGGAGAACTGTGTATTGACCTGCGAAAGTAATAATAATATTAAAATTGTATTTCTTTTATAAATATATAAAATAAGACGCTCTTGCAGTATTTGCTTTTCGAATCCAAAATCACCATTAGATGTTATTCGTGTTGATTTATTTAAAACAAATTTAGTCGTAACCCAAAATTTTAACAATAGACACCTTGACGTCATGTTATTTGAATGTTGCAGATGATTATTAATCGATAAAAAAAGAAATATATAAAAGTTTTTCTTACTCTATGTTAGAAGAGAGAGACCGCTGCTAGAGAGCGAGGAACGGTGCTGCCATCTTCCCCTCACCGCCACAAGCACTGACTACATCTACAACAGGCAAGTGGAAAATATCTCTTGGTGACAACATTCGTTTTAAAAGAGAGTTTCCTATCATTAAACAATATACAGGATGTGTTTGTTCGTCGTTTCAAAAATAAAATTCATACTACAAACACGAAGAAGGCTTTGGTTAGAGTTAGAGTGTGTGAGTCCAATCCAAAAAGTTTTGAAAAAAGTGAAATAAATAATTAATTAAAAAATAAAAAATAAATAAAACACATCCTGTATTGCTTGTTGTATGTAGTAGATTTAAATACCGTTTAATATCTGCTGAAAAAGAAACATTAAATAAACACCAATACCTTGCTAAAATAAAATACAAATAAATAAAACTGTAACGTGCTTTTATGTAGTTTAAAAATATGTCACCATTGTTAGTCATATTTTGTATATACAGGATGTTCATATTTATGATATAAGATAAATATATGTAATTTGTTCCTATGGCTTAAACTTACATCTATGATTTAAAGACTTTTTTTATGTATTTACATACAATACTCATTATAAAATAATATGTAAAGTAATATTTACAATAAAATTTTATTTATATCTGAATCTATGCTTCATCAATTACATACATATCCTGTTGACTCACAAAAATAGTTTAACATCCTGTATATAATAAAGTGTCCCGGTATTATTTGTGCAGTGTGCTCATTCACTTAAGCGTGCCAAAGCCTCGAAAGGTGTCAAGATGTCATAATATTTTCAAAAAATCTTAAAGAGTCCCCCGCCGTTCGCGGCGGTCAACAAAGGGTCTGTAAAAGTAAAGAATTTTACGAAAACGGATTACGTTCATATCCAATTAAAATTCTGTTTTGTTAACTGTAAGGTGGGTGGCACACACGTCGGACGGTTAAATTTAACTGCGGCGTGCGAAAATATCGTACCTCACGTATTTACATACCAATGAAATGATGTATTGTCATATGTCATAATATAGTTTTATGCTTCTTAAAAACTTTATTTATAAACAATTAACGTAAATTTTATATATTTATATAATTAAAATATTTTCATTATTTTTATTTTCATCAATAAAAATCAGTTAAACATCTAAAAAATATATAGTAAATAATAAATAGATGAGCACCATCCCACATAGCTAGAAAACATCTTTGTTTGCCAAGCTCGCTAAGAAGCTCAAGCACTGGCTTCCTGGCCGCAACGTTAAGAATACGGGACGCGATCGCGACTCTAAGCTCACAGCGTTGATGGCTTGTTAACGTTGCTTTTTATCCATTTTAAATAGAGACTCAAGGTCTTTCTGTAAAGAGAGTGAATATGAATTTGTGGAAATACTCTGAAACATTTTCATGACATCAGCATATAATAAATATTCTAAATTATTAATTGTCGCATGTATGTCGTTAATAAAGAGCAGATATCACAGATTTGATCACTGTGGTACTCCAGAATAAGCTACATATAAATCGCTTGTCGACAGTGATTAAGAATATATTTGTGAAGAATTATATCAAACAACTAAGCAGATGCTGAAGGAACGGCGACCGGTCTGGAATTTCTAATACACGATTTGGGTCGGTGTGACTATTGTACATCTCCACATCTCAGAAATAATTCAAAGGGGATTAACATGAGCCCTTCAATAAAGTCTGATGTTGTGGAACTACGCGATTTGAGCTTCACAAAATTTATGGCTAAATCAGATGCTCTTCATTGACATATGGAGCTAAATATGATAAAATATACTTTACGAAAGTATCAACAATATCTTTATAGCCATCACGATTCATCACTATTGAAATAAATATATCTTTATCTTATATTTCTCGCACATTGTTGAGCTGATATGTTTTTAATTTTCTGTAATTTAATGATCGTTTAAGTCAGTTGTTGTTGATCTAATTTACAACCTCAGGCCAGAGCAAATTTTTCAGAGAAAGAGGGGCATAATAAAAATTCGACCATCTCGCGGTTCATTGTTGCCATATGAGGATTTGCGAGGATAACAATGGGTCTGTTCCAGGAACGTTTTTAGTCACGGATTAGTGTCATTCCCGACAAAGTGATAAACCGAAAGGTGTGCTCGCACATAATGAATTATTGACATCCGAATAATAGGAATGAGTTTTCCGCCGGCGACCGTGGTGAATCCGGATTAGCGAAGCAATACTCTCTTGGGATGTCTAGTCTGGGTGGCTTTTGCTGTTTTTAATTAAATGGCTTTACAAGGTTAAAGAAGCAGTTTTAAAATTGATCTGCATAGTAAGATACTACCAGAACAAAAACATATTGTATAGAATATAGTTTTTGATTCATATCTGTATATAAAATGCTCCCAAATTAAGTATTAAAATAATTTCATTTTTTCAATAATTATCAAAATTTTAACGCTGATCTTTTAAAAAATAATCAATTCGTTCTCTACAAGTAATTAATATAAAATTATATTATGATTTAAAAGATTCTTATATTCATAGGTAAAATAAAAAAGCACTGAGTGAAGTCTGTGTGGAAAATAATCTATGTATAAGTATAAGTGTGCTTTAAAAAAGTTACTCAAAAATGTATCTATTTATTTTTTATCTATTGGACTGCATTTTAATTCGCCCCCTATAATTGAAAAAATCTAGCCTTACAACTTTAATAGCTATTTAATCGTTAAAAATAAATCTTTTAAATGTAAAATATTGGACTACTTTAAAACGCTTAACCTATTATTCAAGTCAATCACCACAATTGAGAACATCTTAAAATATGCTTATAAATATAATTGATTCAATCTTTGAAAGACTTGTACTTGAAAAACATACTATTTGGGCTACTTTAAAATGCATAACATATGTTTGAAAGTTAATCAAAAATGACTATTTATTCTTTATCCAAAATTTTATCTGTTGGACTGAATTTAAAATCATAACAGCTATAATATGCTTAAAAACACTATTTAATAATCGTTAAAAAAATATATTGGGCTACTTTTAAATGCACTTTCTATTTTTCAAATGAACAATATTTAAAAAAAATAAGATGTGAGAATACAGTGTGTTTAATTGTAATTACTTGATTACTTTTAAATATCCAAGAAATTATTCCGTTTTTTTTTCTCAAATCAGTTACCTTTTAATAAAACGTAATATTATTAATATATTTCACTTTTTGACAAACTCTGACTGTAGCTATTAATAAATAAAAAAAAATAATTAATCACATTACATGTGATTTATGCATAAAAAATATAAAAATTCGATTTTTACGAACCATTTAATTTAATGTCAAGAAACGGATTATAAAATAAAAAATACAGATATTCTGGCAAACTAAAAATAAGCATCTAAATTAAAAACTAAACATTACTATATAAATCACGCTAAATACTAATAATTTATAATTACTGAATATTTAACTTCATTAAAACCCTTTGGACGCGTTAATCAAAAATAAATATAATTTTTTTTTTTTTTTAAATTAAAATTTTACTTTGGTTCTGTGTTTAAATGTTCTGATTTTTTAATTTTTATTTACTTAAAATGATATTTTATGTTTATTCACAAAAAAATGTTCTTTCTTACAAACATTTTTTTTACTGATTTTTGCGTAAAGAGATAAAAAAAATCAATTGAGCGACTGTAGTCGACTATCGCGTCCAAAGGGTTAAGAAGAATCAAGTAAAAAATTTACTTCAGTAAAAACAAGCTTTTTTTAAAGGTGTCTGAATAGTAAAAATACAATATATAACACCCAAAAAACCTTATAAGCATTTAATAGTCTTCGTACATATTATACACTATGTTTAATTGTAATTACTTTATAACTTTAAAAATATGCAACAAATTATTTACTTTCCTCAACTCAGTTAACTTTTATTAAAACGTAATATTATTAATATATGTAGTTTGATAATAAATGTAACTCTGTCATAAGCTGTGTCACTTTTTGACAAACTCTAATTATAGCTATTAATATGTCATAATAAAAAAATTCATAGCATATCTACTTACATTTAATTTATGTACAATACAAAAGTGTTTCGGGTGTTATATATTATATAAAACCAAAATTTTTTATAAACATGATGTAGTCTTTATACATATTACTATATATTTAAAAACGTATATATTGGGCTACTTTTGAACGCACCACCAATTATATATATTTTAAGATTGTAGGTATTTTAATTAAACATATTTTAAGATTGTAAATTATTACTTAAAATAATAATAATAATTTTATATTATTAAAATTATATTAGTGATTTATAAATATAATAATAAATATTATATTTATTTTTTACAAAATCTAGGATCATATTTTTATTATACGTAATCTTCATTTATCAATTTAGATGCTCTTTTATATATTACAAATCCTATTTATGTATTTATTGTAAATCTTCTGTTGCAACATGACAGGTGTTTAATGCGTTTCAACGATGTAAACACAATCAACAACCACTATTATGTTTTTTTTTTAAATAAATATTATTTTAATTTTGTAGCTCATTAAAAATATAACTTAATCAAGAGATATCACTATGCACGATCTAGTCCAATTTTCAGAGATTTGGAAAATCTAAGAAAACTTAATCAGTGATGATCAAACAAAATAATAATAATATAATAATAACTAAATCCAATCTAGGGTCCTGTGGGATTTGAACCCAGATTTTCAGGTATAATAATAAAATACGCTTAAGTACCGTTAAATATAATTTCCTTATCACTTGAATGTATTGATATGAAAAAATTATCTGAGTAAACTAGAGACTGTATCAGAAACTCTTCACATTCAATTATTTTTAATCTATGTTCTATTTATTTTTATTTTTAATACTCTACTTTTTAGTAGGCTTGTTGATATTGCGCCCTTATTGAAATAATGTAGTTCTTAAATTGCGTATTTTTGCCACTTTTAAGCAGTAGTATATCCCGGTATTTGCGATCGCAGCCTCCGGGTGCGACGCTACCACAACCGCACTTAGCGAAACACAATCCGGGTTTTGATAATCACGCGCCAGTCATTACGAGCGCGCGTTCCCAACGCATGGCCCGCGGTCCGCTAACGGACCGGCGACCCCTTGGCGGCCACGGCTTAATTTGCCAAAAACGATTTTCCTCCAAATGGCACGATCGAGCCATCAAAAACACGGAAGGAGAACCCGAAACAAGTGATATTTATTTTTCGGCTCACTCTACGCTTCCCATCGAGCGAAAAGCTCGAGGTCATTGTGCAATTTGTATAATCGAAATATCAAACAAGTGATTCTGATCTAAATTTAGGAATTAGAGAGTGCAATCGACTTGATTCGACTTGAATGTTGCAGAAGTTAAAGGAACAGTTTTGAGCATAAAAGCAAAAACAGCATTGTCCTATATTGTATTATAAAACAAGCTATTTTAAATAAACTTGAATTTTGTAACTCTAATAATTTATTTAAATTTAAATTCTATCAACTTTTGTCAATGTGAGAGGCGTTACTGTTTGTGGCTAGTGATACATTTTAAGAACAACTAGAGTATACTTCTGTTTATGAACGTAAATATCGTGTAAACAAATTGTTATTATGAAAAAAATAGAAAAAAATCAAGACAACTTTGTTCTACAAATTTAGACAAAATGGTTCTCAAACTTTTAATCTATTTTAATATATTCTAATATAAATATTCAAGTGATTTATAGTGCAATTTTTACTTTGAGCTTTGTTGCAGAATTATGAATCACTTTTAAATTTTAAATTAATACTTTACAAGCACTTGTGTTATTTTGTATGAAAAATATTAAATTACTTAAACGCTTAGATCTTTAATATAACTTTAAATTTATTTAGCTCCTAATTATTTTAAGCAGGCTTAGGTTCCTATTAAATAAAAAAAGGTTGCAAATTTAGATTTACTGTTTCTCTAAAGCGTATTTTTGATTTGATTCTCAAGAAATCAGCATTTTTTTATACTTGGAAATATACATATAAAGTCACCCCTTTGCATAAAAAATGTGACAAAAACTATAGATTAGTTGCAAAGTAGTCAGTTCCTGCTAAAAATTATGTCTTCAATCACTTTCAGCAAGTTTTGTTAGACTAACAGCATAGTTGTCATCCCGCTCGCTTCACTGTCATTAATCTTCAGTCTTTCAACAAAAAAGTGATGAAATTTTTTGATGTGGGAATACAAGTAGACATCTTATTGCTGTCGAAAAAGCCTTCGACAAAAATTTTTGTGTGTTATTAGTAACAAAATTGTTTGAATGCGATCGTGGCCGATCGTCAAAAAAATATTTCACTCCTTCGGGAGCTCCTCAAGGATGCAACCTAGTCCCTTTGCTCTTTTCGTTATTTTTTCATGACATTAACACATCAGTTACAAATACCATATTTTTTTAATGCCAATGATTTAAAATTATTTAGATGCATTCAATCACTTGCGGACTTTTTTCATTGCAAGAAAAGAGCTTTCGTTGAACGATTGCCTTTTAGTATAAAAAAATGCTATATTATGTAATTTTTACGATTTTTATCGAAACATTCCTGCTTGAGGAACTTCCATTTAATTTCCTAAAATTGATTAAAAGCAAGTAAAGCTTCTCTCTACACGTAAACTACTTCTACGAAAAATCTTCCAGAATGATCGAATTTATTATGAAGAAAGTGATCCTCCTTAGCGATGTCAGTTATTTGTGTCCTTTATGACACTTTATGACGTTATTGAATCAAGATCTATAATTTGGAATCCTTGAGTAACCATGTACTTCTTCTTAACCTAAAAAGTTCAGTAGAGGTTTTTGAGTTAGTTTTGTATCTCAGCGTCTTTCTTTTGAGATTATTTGGGATATGATTCGCAGAATTTTTGCAAAAAATTTTACTATGAATTATTTTTTGACTATCGTAACGTATTGAAATAATTTGTTAGGTCACGATACTTCTTATTGAAATAAATTTATATAGTGCTTTTTATGGAAATTGCTGTCTTTGATTGTTTACCCCTCAAATTTTCTTTCGGCTCTCCACGCATTGGGAGTCGGCGTGTTTACGCGATATTTCACCAACCATGTAACGGGATGGATGGATGGAGATTACGAAATATGATCACGATGCTGTGTGTTGTCTGCGACGCACCGAACATATTACTGTTTCTTTTTGTAAGTGGCTGATCGATCAAAAGCGGCGACCTGCGACCTTTCGTCGGCCTTAGTGGGAAAAAGCACAAGTGGATGCTTCTGCCGCTTTACCGCTTGCCTCTCGGTTCTCAATTTTTTGCCTCGTCTCTTGTCTTTCTTCATCTTGTAGTCAAAAGGAAGAGTAGTCACGGAGAAAGAGAAAGGAAGGCGAAAATAATCGGCTAAATGCATGTATTGTGAGGCACGTAGATTGCCTTGAGACTAAATGAGCAAACTGAGTGAAACTTCGATGAAAAAATCTGAAGAAACCGAACCGTACAACTTTTTAGTTAATACGCTTGCTCAATGGTTGTGATCTTATGAGACTCTGAAACTCATTTTATTCATCTTCAAATAATTTATAAAATCACTTTTATTAAAGACCGGATATTGCCGGTTGCATAATCGCATTAGCGCGCGACCCAGTTTGAACGCATCTGATTCATAAATCATAATCAGGTATCACGGGCATCTTTTACTACTTACAGCCACTATCCATTTAGTATCGAAAATGATAATAAAAAATGTTTAAAAGCGCTGATCGTTACACTTGCGGCAGCATTGCTGCAAGGTGAAGTGTGGTTTGAAAACCTGGTGGTCGCATAATCTACAATATGTCACATAGTCTAATATGTTCCAGCTCAGTGGGTCCACCAGATATGTGCCAGCATTCTAATTCATAAACCGCTTTTTAATGAGGCATTATTTGCATAGCAATTAAAAATATGATTAAATTAATCAAAAGCCCTTGATTTGATAATGTTATTAATACATTAACATTTTTTTCATAAACTTCTGATTTTTTATTATTATTATATACATTTTATATTTAAGTTAATAGTATGTTAATTAACTCATTTTTTAATTGATATAAAATTACTGTATATAAATATTTTATATAATTGTTTAAATTATATAATTTTTAATGGAAAACGTAATACGCTTTTCTTTACAGTTTTTATTTAATAAGAAATATGTATTATTTGCATATACAATGGATACTCTGTTTGCGATTAATTTGATTTACAATGTCTTTCAATGCGAGCAGTAAGAATTTGTCACCCATATTTTTGCTATGGATTATGCTTCTGCTTATGTGGACGACATACTGGAGTTATTCAAGTTCAATAAGATCAAGTTTCTTACTCCCAGCATCACTCCATTACTTTAGTTCCTCATCGTGAGCTGCCTCAAGATCATCTTTACTCCATTGGGTGGAGTAAAAAGAGGAAAACTGCAGCCTAAATGCGTTCATGGATTTGCTTATAAACGAGAGTCGTTAATTGCTGATATAATTGTGTCCTTATGGAATAACATGACTGAAAGTAAATAAGGACGATATTTGAGAGTTGATTGAGGAACATGGCCAGGAGCTGATGTACCACGAGCAACAGCACTAAGCTACAGAGGAGATCTCATCTGATAAGGAGAAGAAATCTTTAATTTAAATGACATTAGGGAGTGAGGCAGTATGTACTGTTTCTTCTCGAGAATTTCTTGAGAAAAATGCCAAATTTAAAATTCTCATTCCTCGAGAAATTTTCTGATTTCACGAAAATATAAAATTAAATTTGTACAAATAACGAACGATAAATGGCATTAGATAAATTATGCATATTTTAAAATATTTTCCCATACTAAATGTCATTTTAAAAAAGTATGTACAAAAATAAAAAAAATATTGAACCTCATTTTAGATATAAAAACCAGATGCAGCACAATGGAGGCGATGCAGACCGCTTTTTTTTAATTTGGCAACAGGTTAAAAATACACTAAGTGACCTAAATTTCAGTGATTTGTGGAACAAAAAGTGTTTAATTATTTCTGAAGGATACTGAAAACTTTACAGTCAATAAAGATTTTTACCATCAAAAAAAGAATTACTTTTTAAAAAAAATTATAATATGGGAATAGAAATTATTCGCAGATTAATAATTGGCTCATTAGCTGAGGATATTAAAAAAAATAAAAATGTATCATTGGCTTAACAATTAGTACTATTTTTAGCCTTACGTCTTACGGATTAATGAAAAATAATTTAAAATAGTTTAATTAACAAGTAAGAGAACAAATAATTTATAGTACCTAGTTGTGGATTAAACTAACATCAACACAAAATAAGAATTTTTTAACCGTCAAAAAGTTCTTAATAAAAAGAAAAGAACGAGGATATCTGATTATACTTTAGATGACATGTGTTTTTTTTAAATAATCTTTAAAATAATATGTTATGATGTATCTAATAATAATTCATACATATATTAATAATAAATTATAAATATTATACTTTTCTTCTAATTGTTTAATGTTTCAATAACATACGATAATATTATTTAATTAAAAAAATAATAGAAAAAACGATAACAGTAAATATATTTAACATATATAAAAAGATCTGCAATACTTTGCTGTAATACATACATTTTTTCATCTATCAAAAATTCTCGAAAAGCTTGAAAAGTAAAATTGAAAATTTTCATTTCTCGAAAAATGAAAATCATTGGGAAATCAAAATGCTGTAGCAGTGCGAGCTATGGATCTATTCAATGACAGTGCAATGTCACATTTTTGCCAGATCTACAGAAGGAGTTACTAGATAAAATTCCTAGTTAAAGTTGCACAAAAAAAATTCAAGCTAATATAGACAGCATGTATGTGTATTTTTTATTATTCATTTTTCTATAAATATTTTTGGATATTGGAGCTAATTATTTTTTATAGGGAAATTTATTTTGCTATACGAGATTTTCCGGAATGAATTATTCATTCAATCCAATTTAAGTTGAAGTATAAATAAAACATATATATCCTTGAAATAAGGATAATATATACACAAGATAATATGGAGGAATCTTTCGTAACATTAAAAAAATCTGTAGTAGCTCTATTACGGTAATATAAGTAAAAAATAAAAGCTATATAAAGGTAAGCTAAACAACTATATTCTTCAAATCGTCACATTTCCATTTTCTTAAAAAAGTGTCTTAGTGACTAATATACACCTTATATAATATTTGTGAAAACTTAAAAAATTTAAGTTTCTAATATTTTAAGCTTAAGCTTCCAATATTTATTACAAGGAAATTTGCTTTGATATACAAGCACGTTCACGGAACAAATTTTTATTTATTTCAAATTAAGTTAAAATATAAATAGAAAATATAGCAAATAAATAATAAACCTAAGTATTGAAATAAAGATAGTATACATTTGCATAAAATAATATGATGAAATCTTTCGTAACATTAAAAAATCTATAGACCTATATTCCTTGAAAAAAACTAAAATGCAAAATTCTTAAAATTGTTTCATTTTCATTATTTTTAAAAGGTGTCATTAATATACAGCTTATATACAACTTATAACATATTTGTGAAAAGTCACTAATATACAATTTTTATCATATTTGTTAAGACTTGTGAATTACTTTGAGTTTCCAATATTTATTATGGAGAAATTTGCTTTGATTTTATTTGATTTTATTTTGAAATTCGTGCACGTTTTCAGAACGAATTATTCTTGTAAAATGAAGTTACACTATATTCATTCCAATTAAAGTTAAAATATAAATAGAAAAAATAACCATACAGATTGTTTTCTTATGAAAAAAATGGGTTTGATATACGAGTGTTTTGAAATACGAGTACTTTCCCGGAACGAATTATGCTCGTAGACCAAGGTTACATACTATATGTATTTGTACATATTATATATCGCAAGAGCATGTATTACATAATGAAATAAATTAATAATAATTATACATACAAACAGTGTAAAATATTTATATAATTTATATTTTATAAGCCTTTCAAAGCTTTAAAAAAATTAAACTTAAGAAACTGTTTATAGTCTTAGCATACATCAAGCATACTAGAAAATAATTAAAAATATTCGACAACTCTTGAACTAATAATACTACGAAAATCTTTTAAAAAAGCTAGTTTAAATAAATAAATAAATAGAGTTCTCTCTTTAAATTTATTTTTGGTAATGCAATTTTTTTTTATTTTTAATTTTTTTTTAATATTACAATTTTTTTATGATTTAGTATTATAACCAATGAAATAAAAAATCACCCTAAATGAGAAAGGCATATCTATAGGCTTATGTTTTATTTTTTATTATCTACATCTAAATCTAAATATCAGAAACTATGACACAAATTTGCAATTGAATTTGTGTATAATATATACAATTATAAACAATATAAAAAGTAGGTTTTAAAGTTTTTTTGAATGATGCATTTTAATAGATGCACCCTCTTAAAGGCGTAGTAAGTCTCAAATATTTATATACAACGCTGTTACCGCCTTAGATAACGCTGTTTATGTTACAGTGATAGATTTCCAACAATAAATAAATTTATTTTTTAGACACAACTCTGTTTGTATGTATCGTTAATGGAACAAGTACCTTAAAATAATAAGTTTATAATAGGGGTGTACCAACCTGTGCTGGCGCAGGTTGTCCTGCCTCTTAAACGTCTTCCCGCACACCTCGCAGGAGTAGGTCAGCTCGGGACTCTTATGTGTGCGCTCGTGTATCATCAGGTTATAGCTCTTGGTGAAGCGGCGCTGGCAGTACTTGCATATGAACTCGCACTTGGCCCTCATCTTCCTCCGGAAGTCCCTCGTCCGGTCCTCGTTCTCTATTTGCATTATGGCGAACATGTTGGCGGCCGATTCGTGCCCTCCTCGCTCTCGCGACCGGTGCGTCGACGTCGGCTGCCGCTGCTGCTTTTCCGCTTTTCCGCCGGCGGTGCTGACTCGGCCGAGACCTGCAACACAATGAGACCTCTTGTATGGATGGATACGGACGGCCAAACTATCGGTGCGTGCGGGTGTGACACACACGAATTCGCCTACTTAACGGGCCTGCCCGGCAGCCGATCACGCGGAACTTCGTCGTGATCGGCTGCCGGCCTGACCCGTTAGCCGCCGCGGGTCAAGCCGCGAAAGGGCGGGTCACGCCCTTACTTAGTAGCGGGTAGTGCTAGAGCGAGATGTGAGGGATCGATCGCGCGGCTACCGAATTGAAACAAAAATGCGATAACATGTATCTCCAACACACTTTCAAATTTGCCTTCAAAGACCAAATTTGGTCAACCAAATACTCACTGAAGCTTCCTATACTATTTATTTATAAAAAACTCACTAATTTATATTTTCATATCTTCATCTAAAGTTCATTTCATATAGTAGCATTTGCAATAATTTATTAGAGCAACGTGTCTAAAAAATAAATAAATTGCTATACGATTTTATCTTCTTGATAGTGCTTAAAATATCATAATCAAGGTGCTTATAATATTATTACAGATGTAAATCTCAATATAAGCAGTCCTGCCGATAGGGGGGGAGAGGGGACAAAAATCATAATAAGAATATATATTTAAAAAAAAATGAACTAAACTACAGTTGGATGAGATGTACTGATGTATTTCAAGTGTAAGTTCCTTCAGCCCTTTTTATACATACAATAAATAAAAGAAGCGGAACATTGCCTTCAAAAGCACTCTCTTTCTAGGTAGTACTTTCACAATAAACATTATTAATCAAAAAGACAGATTGTAGTTTTTTGACGCGACTCCTTATGTATTAAAATGTGTTAGCAAATTATTGTTGACATCATTGTTTTTTGTACGTTTAAAAAATATTATACATAAGAATAAATATTCAACAAATGTAAATTAGTAGCAGTAAATTTAGGTATTTGATCTGAATTTTCAGATTGTATACCTAAGGAAGAAGCAAAGAAATAACGAAACCAGCTGAATAATATAAACTTAAAGTTTTTATAGATTGTATCATCGGTAATTTGGCAACTGGATTTAATGCAGCAAAATAAATAAATAATACAGTCAGTTTCATGTGGTTATTCATAAAAGAAAATCGAAAAAAAACAGTCCCGAAAATATTTTTTAAAATATGTTATTTCAGTAAAATCATATCAGAATACATTTTCACCAGAAAATACATATTTTACCAATGAAAATATAAATTATCTGGCAGGTGCTAGAAAAATTATATGATTTCAACTTTTCTATATATAGTATGAATTGCTAGGTGGTATGATATGCTATCAATTAATGCAGTGGTAAGCTGCTAGTGATTAATTGCTGACAGTGAATAGCGGGCGATAAATTTTCCGGACCCCGTATTCAATACCCAAATTTAATTTTAAATCATACTGAATTAGGATATATTATTTTTTACATATTACATATTCAATTCAATTAAAATTAAGGCATAAATTCAGATTTTATAGCGTTATTAAAATGCATTTTAATTTATCTCCTGTTCTTATCATAACCCAAAATTTATTATATTGCTCCTTATTTCTTAGAGCGAAGTTTATTGTAGATTTATATTTTCAATGAATTAATGCTTCAACTCTAATTTAATAAATTGAAAGTATCTAAACTGTATAGTTTTTGTGATTTGTTTTGCAAATTTATCAGTTACTTAACCTTACTAAATAATTTATTTTTATAGATAATCATCTAAGTGAAACAGTCCTAAAAAAATCTGGCTCGAAACTAATAACAACACTTTAATGGAAAGCTTTAGCATACAATTAGATCAACTTACAACATAAGTACATCTAAAAACAGCTTGACGATCAAGTTTAAACTCAGATTAGATAATTTTTTTCTGAGTAAAACATTCATATGAATACAACTTTACCAACTAAAAAAAAAATTGAAAACTTATATAGCTATTGCGAAAACTTATTAGACTGATTCGATATAAAGATTCGATATCTAATACTATCAGATATAGCAAAAAATATATTTTTATTTTAGGCTAAAATATATGTATGTAGTTGAAAATAAAATTTAGGCTAAAATATATGTATATAGTTAAAAATTAAATTAAAAAGTTATATTTATGAGACATAATTATATTGAAAAAAATGTGTTTAATCAGCTTTTTTTAATTGCTATATATTTTGGAGATGCAAGATCGTAGAATATTTATTAAAATATTTAATCTGTAAAAATAATAATAAATTGCCTTCATGATAAATGTTTACTTAACAGTAACTTCTGAATTAATTTGGCTTAAAAGTTTTACGAGACAAAAATCATGATCATTTTTATCGAAATGTGAAGTAATAAAATTTGCACTCAAGACCATTAATATGCAAAAAAATGCATATTAATGGTCTTGAGTGTAAATTTCATTCTAAAATTAGACTAGTTTAACATTATTTAAAAATTAAAAAAAAACATAAACGACGTATTTCGAAGTAATCATAGTAAAATGATTATTTGTGTTTTTTAATATAGTAAAATTAATTATATTTTTAAAGTTATACTTTCATTAGTTAGTGTTAAATAAAGACAAGTTAAAAAATCTAATAAAAATAAAATAAAAACTATCGATTATATTGTTGATTTATTTAGACATCATTAAATATTTTCCATGACCACTAATAAGTAGCAATATAACCGTCTCATTATCTGTGTTTTAAATATGTACATATATATACAAATTTATACCAAAAAAATACAGTAATTAAATTAAGACAAATAACCAATCAAAAACTAGCGTTCGGTCACGTAATCGACAATTACGTTCAAGAATTTGTTTCCATCAAGTAACTAGTTGCTATCTCGATTGTTTCTATGTTGGCGTTATCAAATACAACTGTAGTAAAATTAGTTTTATTCTAAGACATAAACACACATAGATGACTATAAAATAAAGCATATCCATAACCAGAATTCAATAGTTTTCTATTTTCTATTAAACTAAATACAAATTATGTAACATTTACAAAAAAAATAATGTAGATGCATTTCACTCAATAATATTGAATCTAAAAGTAATATTTTAAAGTACTTTTTTACGTACAATCTACGTAATATTATATTATAATTAAGATAACTAAAAAAATATAAAAGCATGAATATTTAAAAAAAAATTACATATTTAAACGTAGATTATTTCAGTAACTATGATATCACACTTTGTATCTTAAGTATCTTTCAAGCAATAAATACTTGCAAGCAGTTAATTTTTACAGTCTTAAACTTTAAGAAAAACATTTCTTAAAGTATTTAAATATCTCTAGCATTGTTAAAAATATTCTAAAATGTCACAATTCTTATATAAAGATAAAATTGTTAAATCGAGTCAATGTAAAATAGTGTTTAACATTTAAAATACGTTAATCGCAAGTGTGACCCATATCTGAATCATAATGGAACATTGAATTATTGAAAGTTATTAGAGCCAATTGTGCATATATGACTAGAAAAATATATATAAAATAGTATTTGGAGATACTTCAGAATACGTACTACTAGTATTTAAAAACTTATGTAAGGTAGTTTCAATCAAAAAAACTTTAGATAAAAGTTGGGTATATCACAAATATATTAAAAGTAATAAATACCAAGAGTTGTACATGTAAATTATTTTCCAAAAAAATGCCATTGTAGTTATTGCGCTAACGTAATACTTCGAAAGGTCAAAATTGTTTGAAGCAAAATAATTTCGGTTACAGCAGTATACTTTTTAATTATATAACCATATAAAAGTTTTTATTTAAAATTACCGCTTACTGTCACATTAATATATACATAGTCAAAAATGACATACAATTGCATGTACATGTAATTTATTATATATTTATATAATATATAATATAAAGAATGCATGCGAATCTCGCGAAACAATCGTTACACCGGGAAACGGCAGTTTAGTTAAAAGTTACCGTGTTTAAGAGTTCAACTCAAAGGTAACTGTTACACGCCAATTCATTGAAGATTATTTAACCCTATAAGCACTAAACCTTTTCTCCTGTATTCTTTTAATAATAACTGTAATTATAACATTATATTTTTACTATACTATTTTTATGTGATTCTGATTAAGATGTTTATTTCTTATTCATATTTATAAGAAGTAATGCTTATTTAATTCATATAATTTAAAAATGTTTTACTATAGTGAAATATATAAATGCTGGTATTTTACTTCTAGTTATTAAAAAGGCACTGTACAATATTTAAAATTAATAAAAAAATTACACAAATATTATATCTTATTTGTGTCACAGGACAATATTTTCTATATATAGAAATAAATTTAAAATCTGTTCCAATACTAGACTCTTTGTCTACACTAGGTCATCAATGGGTTAAGCGAGTAAAAATCACTTACCGTGTACAATGGGAACCCGCCGGTTAAACGGTTTAACATTAAAGGCGAGGAGCCGTCGAAAAAGAAAGCCGGGGAGGCGGCCTGGAGATCACGCGCGCCTCGGTTTGCGAAACGCTCGTATTTGTCCGTTAAAACGAGAAATCGTTATAGCCGGGAATCGACACGACGACCTTATGATGTTAACTCGCCGAAAACACTGAGAAACTCGCATAATTTTCGCCGTTAAATATTTAACTGGACGCCGCCTGGTAGATCCTGTGCGAGTTTCGCGAAAAAAGGAAGCGCCGTGTGTGTGCATTATACAACAATAACGCGATAATACGTAGAACATGTTCTGGATTACGTCACAGGGTGTGACGTCATTTCCCGGGCGATGCGCCGGAACCATTATGGAACCGCAGAGTTTGTGTAGTGAAAATAATACTGAGAAAGGATAGCGCTCTTTTTTGCGAAACTCAAAAATGCTATGTTACGATTTTAATATAAACGTAATTTTCTTAAAATCTGATAATGCTTTTACACGTTAAGGATAATAGTATGATTGTTTTTAATATGCAATTTTGCGTAAGCTTATCTATTTACAATAATTATGTTCCTAAAGCATAAATATATATATATAAAAAATATATATTTATCCTCTTGGAATATTTTAAGCTTTATTTGTATTTAGTTATAAGCAGTGATTAACACTTATATTTATAGTTACGACGATTTTATACATAAGAAAACTGCTGATACTTTTAATACGCAAGATCTATGATTCTTAAATGTCAAGAATTTATTATATTGACTATTTTTATATTTTAGAAGTGTAGAATAAAAAACACTGAAGGTTATATACATCCATTATTATTTTAAATACATTAAACTTCTTCTAGACTTTTACTTATATGTTTAATAAAAATAATAGTATTTTTTTTTAATAAAATTTTTATTGTATTGTGAAAGTCCAGTTATGCAATATATTACTTTAGTTTTTAATTATAAAATATATATGTAAGTATAAATATATATTTAACTAAATGCTCATTACTTTTATTTATGAAGAAATTGTTGGTTAAAATCTAACAATAAAAAACAAATTAAATGTACTTTAGAAACTAAATAATCCTTGATTCTTAAATAATAATTATTTATTTATTAGCCATAATTTTTATATTTATAATATGTTTATATGCCTGATTGCTTAAAAACATATCGCGTCAGAGTAAGCGCATTTGCCAGTCTTTCATAATAAAATTATAATTATTTTAAGTTAGTTGTTTTATAAAAGTAACATACATTTTAAATAAACTCAAATCACTCTAATGATCGATTTTTACTTAGTTTGCCGATTTAAGAATAAAAATCCACTTTAAAGAATTTCTGAAAAATAATAATTTTATTATTTTGGATATGAAGATATGAATATAACGCATGAAGTTAGCCTCGGGTGATGTAAATAATATATTAATAATAGTGCTAATTATTTTATTTTTGTTTATATACAAATATTTGTCGATCGACAATTGATTACCTTTACATTGTCACATTTTCCAGATCCCCTTGACCGGCAGAATAATTTTATAATTTAGACAGGGGTGTTTCAAGCAGAAATACTTCCGCCGATGCCCATCGCCAAAATCTGCTATAAGGCGTTGAGGATGCTCGGCTTCGTTGTGCGGAGCGCGTGTCATTTCAATTATTTATTGCTGATTTATTTATTAAAATTATTACTATCGTAACAGATTAACCTAATGCGTCACGATTGCCAAAATTATTACAATTTTAAAATACATATACGCACACACATATATACATATAAGTAAAAACACGACACAAATCACCTCAATAGGTGTGCATTGTCTCACACGAATTGAACCAAAACACCATATGTGCACAATAAAGTGTCCATATCTTTATGCACAGTATTAAGCAGACGAACGGTCTTTTCCAGAGAAGAGTTGGCAAGTGCTCCAGTTCTATACTTTATAGGCAAGAACAGTGGACGCAACCGAGAACTGTAACCACCTTCCGGAGACCACATTTGGAGCTGCTCGAGCACCTTTGCCTCAGCAATATCTCAGCGCTCCCAAAATAAAATCACTGGGAATAAGACTCCATTGTCTAGAATTTAATTAAAGCAAAGTACTCGTTGAAAGTCGCGATCGCGTCCCTTATTCTTTCTAATGCAGCCGGACATCAGCGCTTGAGAACACTCGCTTGCACGAACCATTCAGTTTCTCAATTCCTTTGCCAAACACAAGTATGTTTTCGGCGATAGCTATGAGGAGCTAGAAAAAATGATGCAAGATGGTGCTCATCTATTTTAAGTGCACCATAACCGTTTCTTTAATTATTTTTTAAATTCTATAATGGCCAGATTTGTACATTAAAAAATAATTTATGTTAAAATAACAAAATAGTTTGATATTTCAATAATACTAGAACTGATGACTGCTATAATAAAAAAATATTTTTACGTCATATTATGAAGTACAATATTAAATATTTTCAAGTAGCTCTTAAATAATAAAAAAATATTAATACACTATTTAATTAGTATATTACTTTTATGTAACCTATTTTCATTTTTACTATTGTAATAAAAATATTCCTTGTAAATTGATTATATATATTATATTTTTATTAATAAATCTATTAGATTTATTAAAATATTATTTTTGCATCTACATATAAAAGGATAATTTGCAAGTATATACAACTTATATGAATTGTGAATACATTACATTTTCCATGCTTAATAAAAATAAAATAAATAACTACTATTATGTACTATTTATTGATTTGTACTAATTTATTAATAATAGTAATTGGACAACGACTGAATGCTTTTACTTTTTTAGTGACAGATTTTAATATGCTACGATTTTAAACCTAAGAAAATATTGTTTCCTTGCCGTAGTGAAGTAAATTTTTATGTTTTTATAAAAGATTTTTATATATAGCAGAATATTTTTTTTTTAATTATGTCAAAGTAAATCTAAACATAATACATATTTTCTGATCTTAGACAATTTTAACTGTTTTCATAAAATACAACAATCATTCATTTTCAACGCTTGTTATTCTATGTAAAGTATATTTAAGTTTATATTAGTACTTTTTGTAATGAATAGTGTATTACACTATTTTATAATAAATATATACTTCATTATTTTTGATTTATTAAAATATATATGTATGTAAAATACAACAATAATGAATTATAAATTGTGTATATATAAAACTTTTGCTTTAATACACTACTTTAAATTTTAACCTTTACTAATCAATCACGGATTTTTACTTAGCTAGAATCTACCAATAATATTTTTTGGACAAATTCTAAATTTAGACTATCGTTACTCCATATTTGACAAATTTACAGGAGAAACAAAAAACTGAATAGACAACTTGAAAATAGAAAAATAAAACAATTTCTAAATTTTCTTGATATGAAATTTTTGTGTTTAATTGAAGATTTTAGAGATTTTTTGAGCATGTGTATTTCGATTAAAAGTACAAGATTACATTGCTAAATCATTATCACCCAAAACTAGAGTCAGCAAATTTACACATTATATGTAGTAAAAATTATATATATGTATTAGAACAAATATATACATTTTTTAAATATATTAATATTTCTATAAAATACAACAAATAATATTTTTGATCAGTTGTTAAATAATATGTCTAGGATTGGATTAGTACTTATTTAATTTTATTAATTAAAGTATGAAAAAAATTATATTGTATGTAGGTACGCGCTCTATAAATTTGCCACCGCTGATTATTATTCTTAATGTGTTTTTTGACAAGAATATAATTATTATATTACTATCCATAAATATGCAAATAGAAACCCATGCTCATCATTAACTCAAAACGCGCTAGTAACGATCAACGATTAAGTTAAATCCTTTCGTAACACGTCTCGGACATGATACGTCGGCGTGAACACATCAAGTGATATTGCATCTATAAAATTTATAATCTTTACAACTGCAAAGAGGAGATTTGTGTTGAGTAGGAGAGCAAAAGAGGGCCGCTTCGTCGTCTGTTTGCATTTCATCGGCTCATCACAAAGGGGGTATCACGATCGCTATCTTGTTTGGTCATTGTAAAATCAGCGTGGGGATTTGCTCAGGAGACACATATATCATCATTGTCACTGTTTTGTTGGCGACAATGTTTGCCCGACACAGTTTATTGGCATTGTAAAACGTTGCACATTTCAGAGACGATAGCTTTGATGTGACATATATGAGATTCAGTGGCGTGCCGTCAATAGGCTAACCCATTAAGCGCAAAAACAATTATTCCTTCTCAAAAGTCAAAGATTTTATTGATTTTGACGAGAATTTTTGACTTCTGAGAAGTAATAATTGTTTTTGCGCCCTCCTATTGACCAAAATTCGGTTTGAATATATAATACTATGATAAACACTCTTTTATCTATGGAGCAATTTCGCTTATTTTCCCATAAGATATGAGTTTATTATGTCTGATTGACTAGCCCAGTTGGTACAGATTTACCCCGTTGTAACGCATTGGACTTATGTCTGTCAAGTTACAACGGAAGATTTAAAGTCAATAAATGTATGGTTGAAATAGAGAAATATTATACAAAAAAGAATGTAAATGTGAAATTCATCATAACTTATTTACTAACGGAAATTTTTATTTGTTTAAATTAAATCAAAACCATCGTAACCTAACAGATTACCCCAATGCGTCACGATGGTCGAAAACAATAGTTGTATTATTTCAATACACAAAAAATATAATATATATATTATTAAAATAATACATATAAAGAGGCAAACAAAATATCATAAAATTAAATGATATGCACTGGACCAGCTCCTCGTAGATGACATTAAACAGGTGTGAAATATTTTTTCGATAATTGGCTGTCATAGGTTACAAATTATCTAAGATCGTCAAGTAACTTGAGAATAACCGAGTTAAATCATCCGAATTTTTTTATATATATATATATATATATATATATATATATATATATATATATATATATATATATATATATATATATATATATATATATATATATATATATATATATATATATATATATATTCCATACTTAGTCCCCTGTTTTAAAAGTCACAGCACGCCACTGCTGAGATTGTATTCAAATATCAACCTATTTTTATTTATTAATCATGAGTCTATATAGAATAGCAATAACAAGAAAAATTTGATACATAATTTGAGTATCAATTGCATACAATATAGGATCTTTTGATAACCCTCCGATCTATATAATGGCCACCCTTGTCGATCCCGCTTCGCCCCGGGGGGTGTTCAAATCACAATGAGGTGACAATGTAGCCCTTTTAAAGAATTTCCACGCCCCTCCAAATTCACAGCAGTTAGAGAACACGAATAAAGGCCCTGTAGGGTGTTATTATCTGGATACACCATCGTATTAAAGGGCGGTGCGATATACAGAAAGATCCGAATCTAAATAGGTTCGAACCCATCTATAGATTTGCATTTTAGACATAAAAAAATGAAGTTTTTAGCATCTTCTATAATATCTTGCGCAGATATGACCGCAATCTGATCTGAGATGACGAGTTTGAGACACATCATATCGATTTCGATGGTATTCGAACCATTAAAATTCCTTTGGCCAAGGGTCCGTAGCACGCGTTGCCGAAACAAAAAGACAGTGATACAAAACGATGCGCCAGGTGTGTATGTGCAGTACGAAAACTTTTGTGTTTGAAATCCCTTTCAACGACACCGCGGTGGTTATTTTTCATCGGACATATATCTAAGAGATGAATGGTTCTTTAAATACCTATTGTTGTTGGGAGTGAGCATTAAAAGTATTCCAAGAATGTCAGGATTTTTTATTATATTCATATACCTATCTATAAACGATCGCTTGATTGGTTTAATGGGTTTATTATGGTCGTTTAAATGCGTTCGCATGTGTGTACAAGATTTTTTCACACGTTAGTTAAGTGGGTGAATATATTATTTTATTGTTTGTGCTACATTCCGTTTATTTAACTCTTACATAATTAATCAAAACTAATTTTAAATCACATGTGAAGTTAAATAACTGCAAAAAATACGCCTGTAAAATTGTGGTGTATGCAATTATTTAAGCACATTAATTTTTTATTGCATATGTAAAAAAATCAAGGCGTCATTATCAGGAAAATGCTTTTATTTTTAACACTACAAGGAAAAACTTTCATATTTACAATTAATAATTATATCAATTACTAAATAGAATAAAATAAATATTGTATTCGAGTGTTTTTTCTCATAACTAACGTCACAATAACAAATTACGTGTTTCATAACGCCGTTCAATCGGTACCCGAGTTGTGCTATTATTATTGTTTTCTTTGTGTGTTTTTTCTCTCGTTCGTCTTTTTTTCTCTCGTGTCATCCAATACCAAAAGAACAACCATTCTGTCATTATAATCATTGTGTTAAAACGTCAAAGGCGATGACAAACACAAACGGCGGCCGAACACAGTCCAATCATTTTATTCAAATTCGATTAGACACAAAGAGAACGTGCCCCGAAAGTCACTGTTATTATATTATATGTATATATATATATAATAATAATATATACACATACAAATTTAACACAATGAGACAATACACGCTCCGCATTTCGTGTACGTGTTATTTTCAACCTATTGGTAAATACTTCCGTAGATCACGAATTTACCAAATATGTGAGTATACCGAAAAAATAAATAATAGAATCCACGTATGGTTTGACGTTGATGTATACACATTTTATTGTTTGCTTGTAAATCGTGCAATGGAGACACTCGCTTTTAAAAACCTACGCAAAACGAGATACATATAAGAACGTTTGCCTCTCATCGTGAAACAATGAAAAAATATTTGGCTATTTTAAACAATATATTTATATATATATAATGTGCTTCGGAGCGTTGCATTAGAATTATGCACTTGCTCATGACACGCGAAAGGCAACCGGCTATGTAAAATTAGATTTGTTACATGATAAAGCAACTGTTAACATGACACGGTTATTAGACACGTTTAACACTTGGACACGTGTTCTAAATGAGCAACGCTCATTCATTATTATCGGCCCATGCATCTTTGACTCGTGTTCTAGGACGCAAAGTTAGACCCTCGAGGTCCCAATTTCGGTACAGATATAATAAATTGAAGGGAACCAAGGTGACTGTGCACATTCTTCGTTCGACAGATTTGAGATTTATTTATTGCTTTTCGGCGTATGAGCGAAGTTTATATATAGAGAAGAATTTGCATCATATTTTTAGTGTATTCAAATCGTCTTGAGGTACACTCACGTACCGAGGTTCTCGCGTCAATTATGGCCGGAGCCGCCATATTGAATTTCCCATGGACGACGCCGACGTCCATGGGACAAAGGGTGGAGCTCAATTCTCATGGGCTTTAGTAATTTATGTAAGCGTCTAATCATTCGGCTACAGGACCGATTATGGGCGTTTGGCCATCGGAAGGACATCTCCCTCGGAGGGTCTCGTGAGACTCATAACACAATAAACCACTCGCGGTCATAATTAGGAGCCGTAAACAAAAATGCAGACCTCTTGCAAGCACACACACACGTACTAATAATTTTTTTAAGAAAAATTGTTAGATAATTTAAAATTAATCAAAATCAGTGAATGAAGATCTAATCAATTTAATTGAATCAAAAAAATGTAGAATACTAGTATCTATAAAATAGAATTCATTTAATTTAAGCTGTGTTCTGCTGAGAAACTGTAAGTTAGAAATATATATAAAAAAAAAAAATTATAAATGTTTTTAAAGCTTTATGAAAAAATATTGATACACAATTTTTAATATAAAAAAATATTGCTACATATACTTTATTTTTATATTAATTATACTTTAACATATATATGTACTTCATTAAATATTTTTTATTTTGATAAGTTTTTATATATTAAATTTAAATAAAAATGATGTAACTAAAAATTTTATATTAAAAAAACACTCCACAAAAAAAATATTTAATATTTGTTTTTCTCAAGAACACCAAACTATTTAAAATTATTATGATTAAGAACCTCAACGACTTTTTATTTAGGCATGAAAAATGCTGAAACAATAGTCCAACTATACAGAATTGTTACTCTGTTACATCGTCTAAGAAATTCATATATTCTCAGTATCACGACTAATTCAAGGGTGTCTTCGCTCAATTTTGTCATCCGATTTGTGATCCTCGTCGGCGGTTGATAGATGGCAATTTGCTACACATACATATTTCTTCACACACTAATGCAAGTGTGTGTGTGTTCCCGTGGAGCCTGGGAACTGGCTTGCCGCCCGAGGGCTCGATCCGAGGCCCATACATCACGGCCGGCGGTGGGAACGAGCCCGTTCGCTGCCTTCGAAGCCTCCTTCTGCCCCCGATGTCTATCGCGCAACATTATAATTTATATTTATATATAATAACAATAATAAAAAATCACACACAACTGTTGTGCGCGCGCGCATGCGCGAGCCAATCTGCAATATCTTCCAAGAGAGATTGCGATCGCTGAAAAACGCTCGAGCCGAAATTATGAAATTGTAGTGTTTGTATTGCTATGCGTTGACTTTACAAAAAAAATAGGTTGTTATACGTGAATATATACCAAAATGGTGGTAAGACGTCATGATTTGCGTCATTCAGAATTTTGCAATATCGAGAAAAAAAAGCTTAATTAGTAGAACTACTATATTTGGTAATTGGTTTAAAAATACCATTTTGGATAGTGATTTACAGTCTTACAAATCTTTTACGGTGCATTAAAATAATGCTAGTGACAATGTAAGAAAAAAACACAAAGTGTAGATTATTTAGTTACACTATTTAATACAGCCATTCTAAAAATGTTATCTTAAAAAGCATTTCTATTAAAAAATAAGTACTTATATGTTAATACATTTTGTCTTTGAAAAGAACGAGATGAAGTCAAAATGAATTATGGATATATAAACACTATCTACTTTTTAATAATTTTTTACTCGTGTAATTGTCAAGTTTTAAATTGTGTCACTCAACAGATTTGCGAAACTAATATTTTTTTTGGTATTGTCTTGCGATAAATTAAAATATATATTAAAATACACTTATTTTTATTTTTAGTAAAAAAATCAACTTGTAAAATTAGAGACACAGTTTGTTTTATTTTTGAATAACTGAAAAATGAGCTACAAAAATTGCAGATTTAAAAAATAACAAGTTATTTTTCTTAAAGTGCGTCTTACGTAAATAAAGTACTAATTGAAATTTTGACTTACAAATTATGGTATAAACACTTCCTATTTAGTTCATATTTCACTCCTGACATTGCCAATTTTTTAGTTGTGCCATTTAAAAAATGTGCAAAATTATAAACTTTTAGTGTAATTTTACAGTGAATGAAAATATATTTTTTCCATTAATATATTATTAAAATCCATCTATTTCCCTAAACTCCATTTTTTATTTTTCTGTTTCAAATGAATTTTAACAAATTGATTTTACAAACATTACAATTGATGCAATTAAATACAACATGCCATAAAAAATGATTTTACAATATTGAGCATATCATAAGATACGCTATGTATGTTAATATCCCTTGAAAAAAATAATTTAAAAACATTTTTGTAAAATTAAGCATAATGAGGTTTGAGAATATACATTTAAGATCATTGATTTATTAGATAATAATCGTGATTTAATCATAAAATTAATATGTTTAGAATCAACGTATATATATAATATTAATTTACATATCATTGTAAATTTAAAAGTATATTGCAAATCGCAGTTAGAAAAAGCTCAAATAATTTCGTAATTGGATGCAAAAAAATTAAGGTTGATAGTTGAAAATTGTTTAACATGAATCTTAAATTGTCTGCAAAATTTATTTAGAAATTTACAGTAAATAAGTCGAATTAATTCTAAAAAATAAGTGTCGCTCAAACAGCAAGAGTTTGGAATTAATAAATAAAATCATATTCCTGAAACTTAAAAGTAATTAAAAAATATACCTGTAACGTGTATAATGATAAGTTTGCAAAGATGCATTTATGTTCATAGTAAATTAAATAATAATCTTGATTGAAGCAAAAAAGCAATATTTTCAGAATCAACGTATCTACGTATATATTATAAATATTCACATCATTGCACATTTAATAGTTTCCTACAAATTGCACATAAGTTAAACACAAATTATTTTGTGATAGATTGCAAAAAGCTGATTTTTTAAATAGTTTCAACGCATTTTTGAGGACACACATAAATTATCTTCAAAATTTATGTAGTGTATAGAACGAAACAATTCTAAAAACCAATGGAATTTAAAAACTTAAAAAGTAGGAGTTTGTGATTTAAAAATGAAGTAATTTTCATGAAAATTCGCTTTTACATCAAAAACCCAAAAATTGAAAAATATATATATGTAGCGTTTGTAATGGAGTTTGCAAATATACATTTAATTTTATCGTAAATTAAATAATAATCCTAATTAAATCATAAAAGCAATATCTTTTATAATCATCATAGCTATATATTTTAAGTTATTTGCAAATCGCACATAAATTGAACACAACACAACGTATTTTTTAGGATACTTAAATCTTTAATTGTGTATAGATTGAATAAATTCTAAAACCTATGGTAAAGAGTGCAGCTTAAATAGTAAAAGCTTATGGTTTAAAAATAAAACCATTCTTTTACATCAAAACCCAAAAAAAAAATCAAGAATTGAAAAAGATCCGTAAAGTCTATTATGATAAGTTCACAATTATGGTTTAGTTAAATAATATGCTTGATTTTATTGTAAAAACAATATTTTTAGATTTAACGTATCTATATAATATAAAACTTTGTAGAATTTCACATTTAAAAGTTCCATGCAAATCTCACTTAGAGGAAACTCGAATAAATCCTATACTACAATAAATGCTTTTATAGTTATCTCTAAAATACACGTAGAAAGTTAGTTTATAAAAGTTTATATTGTGCTTAAGATATAGCCTGTCTTTGATCTAGTATTGAAAAAATCTTTTAACTGCATATAATAAGATTTTTTACAACTTTTTATATTCATAGTCGATAGTCGAATAATATAAGATTTATTCTCAAAACAATATGATTTATTTTCTTTTTTACTGAATATAATAATAGTTATTTTTTTAATTGTTTTTCTCTTCTCAGTAAAGCCAATGCAAATCAGACTATAAACTAAAAACCTACTACCTATCATATTCGTTATTATTATGGAAATCATAAGATATATCAACATAAACGTTTTAATACTAAATTTCACACAAGAAATTCTAAAAATATTTTATTAAAAATACTAGAAATAACTGCCCAAATATTAAAGTAGCAAATAGTAGAAAAATAGTAAATATATACGAATATCTACGCGGAAATTTCTAGAAAGATTGCATAGAAAGTTTTATTTAAATTATAGCAATTAAGGAAAGTACAATTTAGGTTATATTTTCTTTGTTTTTGTAAAATATTAAATAAATATTAAAATATAAAAACAACCTTATCATGAAATATATAATGAAATTATTTTTAATATACTAAATAATGGTGAACGATTGCTTAAGCTATGTTTATTACTATTTTTAAATATATTGTAGTGTGAAATAAAGTAATTAATACATGAAATGTTAAAAAAAATTTTTTGTATAATGGCCATTGGTCAGATTTTTAATAAAAAATAAGTAAAGTCAACGAGCAGATTCAGCTGCTTTACCATAAATTCTGATCCTTTTAAAGCATTCCTGATAATATAAGTAAATTATATGTTACTTAAGTATTATCTGAATAACATAAGTGCGATAAATTGATAAAAAAATTTAGGCTGAATGCTTAAAAAGCGTACCTAAAATCCGATTTATATTATTTTCTTTTATAAATTACTTTTTTATATATGAATATAACTCTTCAATATAAACTATTTTTACATAAAACAAATTTAAATAGTACTATAAATAAAAATTAGTAAATTAATAGTACTATAAATAAAAATTACTAAATTAAAATGTTTCTCTTGACTAACAATTTTTTTCTACTTTAAAAATATATAAAATAATCAAAAACAGTACAATCTAATTTCTGTTAGGTATAAATATAAAGTTTAATATTGATACATAAACATTTAAAAATAAATTAAAAACTACTTATCCTGATGAAAACAAATCAAAACAGTTGTATGTGATAATTGTTAGTTGTGTGTGATAATGTGATAATTAAAGAATAATCGAATACAATTTTTTTAAATATTTTGGAACAAAAACGCTTGTAAATGTGAATGTAAAAACAAAGTTCAGAAGTTCAAGATTGTGTAATTTGATTTTATGAATACGTGTCAATTCAATTATCAGCATATTTATTGTGAAAATAACTTTACTTATAGTTTAATTTTACGTTAAATAAAAACATATGTTTTTAATAAATAAATGATAATCAAATAATTCCCACATCTTCAAATAAATTATAATGAATATACTCCACTGTCATTGCGCATCTAAATGTAGCCTATCCATACTTTAATTTGCTGTTATAATAGTATCCTTGCATAATGCAGCTTTTAGTAAAATTTTCATTTTCACTACCCTTTTAAAATAATCAATATACTAATTGAAAGTAAACCACACCCTATAATTGCACCGGAAAGTTGATCTGTAATTACCATTTTGTGGTGGGGGTAGTAACAATTGCGTTTTGATTGCCCCGCCCACCCGCGTATCGCCAGTAGCAAGTCGGCGGCTTTGATTCGCCGCGCATGCGCGTCGGCCGCTTTGATTGGCGCTCGCGTAAGCCAGTGGCGTAGGCTACTGTTTGCCACTGCCGCGTTTATCATAATTTATACCGCGCATAAATTACCCGACGGCCCCCATTCTCCGCCGAGTTGAGTCGAGTCTCGCGCTGGAGGACTTTTACGAGCCGATGTCGATGAACCCGCGGCGGGCAGCCGAAAAACAAACGCGTTTTCGATTTTGTTTGCCTATTTGCGTTCGCTGTGTCGTCGCAAGAAACCGCGAAGAGCGGCGGACACTGTAATGCTGGGAAGAAAGATGATTCACGGATAGTTGGTGGTGAAATGGCAAAATGCTGGTAGAGTTCCCAGTGAGTCGTATTTCTGGTAATTATGCATATGATCCATCAAGTAGTATTTTTATATGTACTTATTGACTAAGCTGTGCTTGAAGAAAATAATTGTATTTGCGTCACAGTTTGCAGATTCAGTATGAGTTAATGCGGATGTTTAAGCAACAGATTCTAAAAATTTAAACTAAATAATGCAACAAATTCCAAAAATTTTGCCTTGAAGTTAAAGAATGTCATAGACATATTTTTTCAGTTATTATCTACCAAATACATGTGTTAGTGAATCAGAAAGACGCACCACAAGAGCTTGCATTAAAATTAGTTATTGGTAGTCAACAATTCTAATCAAAATCTACAAAGATTAATGAATGAACACAAACTAAATAGAGTTTCTGTGAAAAAAGTGGATCATTTGCGACAATAAAAAATGGTCTGAACAATATCTAACTATTTAATTATTTCTAAACTTAATTATGTTTAAATTATTTACTTTCAACCATTATTAAATGACATTAAATTTAATAACAATAGATTAAAACGAAAGTTCTTGTAAATAAATCAATGAAATTCGCAAAAAAACCTTGTATTGGTTATTCATTAAGGTGTAATTATATTGCACGAAATTCCAATTTGCGTTTTTTTTTCTCGATGTTTTTCATTTCGATTTTCTTAAGAATTCTAGAGAAAGTTTAATTAATAAAAAAATAAGTGATTATAATAATACTGTTCATTATTATTAAACAGAGATGATCCTAAGTGATGAATTATTTGTATTAATATATCGATACTAACGTAATATTAAATTGTAATTATATTATTAATGATTTATTATAGGTGTGTGAATAATTGAAGGACCATAATGGATCGAGTTCGATTGTTACAGAACCTCAAGTCCAGTATAAATACCCAAATTTTAGGGAAAATTATCAATAATAGCAGTTGCTACTCTACATTTTTCATATTCAATAAAAAAAAAGACAAAAATACACTTTGAATTATTAAAAAAACAAGGTTTAAGTTCGCTGACAGGCAAATTTTATAGCGTAATTTTGTGAAAGGCCCACAAACATTTTTCTAATCTGCCGATTTCCATGCGGAGCGATTTTTTATTATCTAATTATTACTACAGTTTTTAAATTACTAAAGCAAATATAATGCCGGTAAAACCGTAAGCAATTTTTCGCCAAGCAAATCATATTAAAAGCTTTCATGAAAGCATGCGTATTTTGAAACATCTGGCATGGAATCACTCTTTTTATGCAACTGAATAAAACGTGTTGCGGCTCTAAAACATTTAAAAAATATGCGTAAAAGTTTAATTTTTAACTAAAAAAAAGTTATAATAAGATAATCTAGATTTATCTACTGCATTTTACAAAATCATCATCAAAAATCAGTATCAAAAAAATGGTAAAAATATTTTATATATTTTACGATTTCAGTGACCAAAAAGTTGTTACAATTTAATGAAAAGCTTTTTTTTAGAATCACTTGGTATATTTAAGATTTAATATTTACATAGCTTAAGAATATTATAAATAAAGTTGCATTACTTCGTTATTTTTAAGGCTATAGATAAATTAAAATATAATATTTTTTATCGATAAGTATAATATTTTTTAATTTACACTTTCAAGTATTTTTTTAATATTAAATATACTATTAAACTTGCACCATTATTATTTAATTATTTAAAATTAAACTAAGCAAACATTATTTTTGGGTTAAGCTCAATAAATACATATTTTTAACAAAAAGTAATGTTGAAAATATAGTTAGAATATTTTTTTTTGACGATCAACAAGCTAGAGCGAATAAAACTCGTTCAAGATTTCACCATCTTACAGTCACCATGACCTCATCAAAATTTTAGTAACCGAAGGGAGTTACTCACGACTTCCTCTAATTATTATGACTAATCATTACGCGTCATGCTGTAACACACATTTTTAATAACTTATCACGATCGGATTTAACATTTTTAAACAATGAATAAGCAATACCTGCCCACATTATAGATAAATTTACAATAATTACTATACTGAACGTCTCGATCGCATATGAAACGCCACAACAATTAATCGAACTACCACAACTAACGGAACAAACACACTATGTATCGAGCGAAACCGATTCTCATTCCTCGGTACACATATAGGTACATATAAACACAAGCTTCTCATATTGTGATGCGTTTGTAATTAGCGATGCTCAAACAACAAATAATAACACGTTCGACACAACCAGTTATTAGCGTTACTGCGATTACTCATTAAACGGCCGTCGGTGGGTGTAAGTCGGCTTAACAATTCCCTTTGATTAATCGCAATGTTCGGTCCAAGATATGCAGATGAACTGGTCATATTTTTTAATGAACGCAAAAAAAATAATCTCAATTCCGAATATTTTGGGCAAATTTTAAAATATCGTTTGATTTATTTAAGCGTGGGATTAAATATGAAGTAAGAGTGCGCAGAAAACCCACTTTGGGTTTTAAATGACCAATTTGATTGGTCTCAATCCAATAAATTGCACACAATACGATTTCGATATACGATTTTATCTTCTTGACGTTTTTGGGTTTATTTTGATTTTTTTTGTGTGGCATATATTTAAAATTATATTCCAGATATGTTGTCAATGTCAATACTAACTTTGACTTTAAAATGACTTCTAAAAATATAAAAAATAAGTGAGAAAAAAGTAGACCGGAAATTAAAAAAATAATAAGAGCTAAAGATCGACCAACTTAAAATAGCTCGATAATTATATAAAAAAATATAATATTATTTAACATACATAAACATAAGGTTAGATCTTTGATTCTGATTTTATAACTTAATTTTTAACATATTTTTTTTACCAAAACACTAAAAATTTATTTATAATTTATTGATTAATCAGATTAGTGTGTATAATTTTTGTGTAAATACAAAAGATATATAAAATCAATATCATTTTACATATTTAAAGACTTTTGACTGCTGTATACCATTATATTGATACCCGTAAGTGTATATTCACAAACATATTATCATAACGTTATGTTTTGAACATCACTTCAAGAGCTTTTACAAGCAGAGCTTTCTGTTGTTGATACTTAAAACTTTCATTTAATGATTTATGCCCACTTTGGCGTAACGCGGGTATAATTTATTCGGTGTAACATCATAACGCCGGTAATATAATAACGAGCGACGCCCGCCAGCAGCCTCTTTGAGGGCGTAGGCGTCTCTCAACTGCTCTCATGTGTATGTATAAAAGGCGTAAAAAAGAACAAACAGGACGACCACCACGAAAAATCGTTTGGAGCTACCGGTTTTACGCGCCGCCTACCGAGATGTTTTTTTCCTCTCGTTTACCGCCAGATGGTACACGGTAGCGCTTTCTCGCTTCGTGGACCACCTCGGATTCGTATTAAGGCGAGATTAAAAAAGTAATTGGACAGGTGCGCATGCGCGCGTCGGCAACGTATCAGATCGTTCCGTTAGTTTTAGCGTAATTTTAACGTTTAAAGTTACAATACTGTGATGATCCTATTTTTCAACAATTATATGATACTTAGTTTATGAGTATTTACTTTTAAAATAATAAATGTTATTATTATTAAAGAAAAAAAAGCTATTTTCTAACATTTTTCAGTGATGCTTTTAGTGACAAAGAAGTTATCAATTTTTTTTACATGCCTTTTTAAGACGGGATATTTTCATAGGATCGAGTTATTCTCACTTAAATGTTAACTTAATTTATATTAGGTTAAAAGTCATGTTTCCTATGAATGTATAGAACATATATTATATATAAAATAATATTAGTCATATAATTTTTAATTGTAAATGCAACATTAAATTTAATGTAATCGTTGTTTATGATTAATTTATTTTCACATAAAAATGGTTTTCAATAACAAAAAAGCTTAAAAGACCTACAAACAAAATAATAACTTAAAAATATGCATTTTGATGATGCTTTTAGTGACAAAGAAGTTGTCGAATTTTCTCTATATGTTTTTTAGAGATGTGATATTTTCATATAATAAAACAAGTTTAGTTCATATTATTTACAAGCAAAAAATAATTGGATATGTAAGATTTAATTTTATGCAACAAATATAAATAGTTTTTAATATTAAAGAGGCTAAAAAGATATTTTTTCCATTTTTTAGTTATGCTTTTATTGACAAAATAAGTATTTTTGAGATATGAGATTTTCATAGCATCAATGTGATTTTGTTAAATTATAATAGTTTAAGTTATGTTTGTTATAAGCGGTAATTTATTTTAAGACTAATAAAAATAACAACAGTTATATTATTTTTAATTGACAATACAACATTTAATTTATAGCAATTGTTGCTTTAAATTAAATGTTGCATAATTTGGTTCATTATTACCTATTAAAATATCATAAAATCGTTTTTAATAAAAGCAAATCCAACAAGATACGCAAAAATAAAATCAAGCATTTTTAGACAATTTACTATAATACTTTTAGTAAAAAGTAAGTCGGCAAATGTAAAGTTTTTTAAAGATGTGATATATCCATAAGATCAATGTGATTTTATTGGATTATTTTCAACTAAAAGTATACTTAGTTAAAAATTTGCTAATATCTATGATATTTATCAGTGTTTATTAATAGTAAAACAATTTTATTATTTTATATTATTTACAAATTAAAAATACATTATATATCATATTTGATGTCAAAAAATAGTTGTTTTTCATCATAAAAGATCTTTTAAAGATTTAATTCAATAATAGACTAGTAAAAATATTTTAAATTCTAATTTCTATAATTTCTTTAAGCTAAGATTCTATCTTTTGCATTTTTAATAGCCACAAGTATAAAATATTGAACTAAAATAATATATTTATATATACATAAATATTACGATTATCTTAAACATTTTATTTTTTAATGCCTTTAAATAATAATTTTCTTAGATATTGTTTTTATTATTAAAAAAACTTTGTTCCTACGTTTTTATTTAACATTAATAAAAAATATTGATTGTAGATTATAATTATAAGTTTTTAAAGAAGAAAATGTATTTTTTTTATACATATGCTTAGAAAATTCTATGTTGGACAATAAATATGTTTTGGATTTTTTTTAAAGGTTATCAAAGTACTTATTGATATATGAAATTTTACATTGATTTAACATTAGATATAAGATACAGATGTGTGAGTTTACAAATTCTGATTTAACTTAAGTTATATTTATAAATTATATTTACTCTATAATCTCTTTGTAAACAATGATTTAATTAAATGGCAAAGAATTTAGTAGTAAAATACAAAAAATAAAATCAGCTATAATAATTACATGTTTATATATAAATTTAATATATAGTATATACATACATATATTAAAAATCATTATTAAATACTCGTCATTTTTATAAACAAACTCAATAATATTTTTTATTAATACAGTAGTGTATTTAGTAGACTATTGTTATAAGTTCTAGGCTAGTACATGCAATTTTTAGGTTACAGGCAATATTTTGCTACTACATGTGCATTAAATTGCTAAAATTTAAATTTGTACAAATATTAATAACTTGATTAATATGCAAAAATATGAGAGTTTTTTTTAGTAGGTGTAGTCTTTTTACAACCAATAATTTTATTTCATAGAAAAAAGTAACTAAACATGAATAATAAAATCAGCCATAATAAATAAACGTTAATAAAAATTTTTTAGTATATATCTACTTTAAATATAATTAAGAAATTCTTGGCATTTTTACAAAGACATACAATAATATTATTCAATTTAACAGTAGTGTCTTTAGTTGCCTGTTGATATTAGTTTTACGCTAGCATGTGTATTTTTTAGGTTATATTCGACTTTTTGCTATTATATGTGACGCATAGCTTTATGCATTATTTCGCTAAAACTTGAATTCATAAAAAAACAATCTGGTTTATAAACAAAATTATGTCAGAATTACAAGGCATTTTTATTATATCTTTGCAGCAAAATAATCAAGGTTCTTTTTTTGAACCTAGAGATCATATTTTTTAAATCGTACTTATAAATAAATGAATGATGCAATATCGCACAGAAATATATAGTATAACCGCATCTTTGCAAATCTCTACAGGTATGATAAAAAAATAATCGTACTAATAGATAGTTCTATATAATATTTATTTTATTTATAAAAGCTATTTTTATCCATAAATCAATTATCTTACAAGTTTACATGGGCATACTAAACGAAAATCTTATTACATTAATTTACACATTGTTAAAATATTTCAAGCGATTACGTCTACGTTCTATTGTGTCCGTAAATATTTCCCATCAGACGCCTTTGTCCCGACTGATGCTTCGTCCTTTTCACGCGCGTGCCTCTAATCCTCATCCTGTCTCTCTCGCACATATTTTTCCCATGGGCATCATCCCGCACGCGCGCGTAACACAGGTAGTGTTACCTGAACCATCTAGGGTTGTGCCACAGTTTAATTAAATAAATTATATAGGGATATCACACATGAACATTATAATTTTAAGTGTTTAGTTTATTTATTTTAAAACATAATTTATAGGCAAATTTAGAAAAATTTCAAATTCGGCAGTTATACGCGGCGGCTCAGCATCTAAATAGCACTAACGACGATCACGATTTTCTATATTCGTTACCCGGATGCCCGGAAGGCTCCGGGTCAACCGAATAATGTGGATCAATATTGACCTTTTATTTCGCGTTTCGAAAAATATGAACACATCATCATCGCCGTTCTCACGGACGGCTCTCGTAATCCATTAACATAAAACAAGAACGCGCACGTCAATTCGGACTCGATTATTACACGCGGTAGACGGGTAACTCACCATAAGTGCGGTCGAAAAAAATGTAGATATTATATGTATACGTGTGTACATATATATACTGATGGTATACGTTGAGATTGTGCAGTAAAGAAAAAATATACTGAGCGAAAACGACGAAATAAAACGTACGACTTGCGCGAGCGACGAGCGGCAATTAAAAGACTTGGACGCGCGGGGTAGAGCGAAACCCGTTTGTGGATTTTTGCGCTATTGTCCAATTTTTTATTGCAATTGACGTCTCGTCAGATGCACGGATTTTATAAATAGAATCTACTATGCGATCGTTCTGAAAATTAACAATTTGAAGTGTAAAAAATATCAGATTCGATTTTTTTTTAACAAAGCAAGTCGTTGAAATATGATTTATAATAAATATTAATAATTTAATAGAGTTTCATTAAAATATTTTAAGCTCCTATTTAACTATGGTATGTTTATACAATAAACAGTATTTTTGTTTAATGAGTAAATAAATTTAATACGAAATTGAAACATCTTTAAAAAATCTTTCTAAATGCATTATTTTTCAATCTAAGTTTAAAAGTGTTGAAATCGATCATAAAGTACCCCCTTATTTTTTTTATTTTAAGAACTTTTAATATAATATGATATTCTCACACAAATATATTTATTAAAAAAAGAAACATTAATTTATATCTTAAAAGTGATTTGTATTTTTTTGTAGCTATAAATCTGTAGGAAATATATTATTTTTTAATATATTACTTCAACATACACACTATATTTTAAACACAATACAAATTGCAAATCTTACAGTTGGTGATTTCTGCTTTCAATAATTGTAAGTTATGTAATATATAATAAATAGCAAAGCAATTTAATTCTATCTGATTTCTAGCTCACAATCAAAATTGAGTTGTGTGTTAAAATATATTATTTTACTATTTGTTTATTAATAAGTTAGCACAGCTACTCATAAAATATTGCAGTTCTTTAAAAGTGCTAAAAATATTTAACCATTTTTTCCGTCTTCGATATTCACAAACAAAAATCATTTGACTTATGTATAATTACATTTATAATATGTTACATACCATATTGGCAAAAACCAACTACGCTCTACGTGAGTAAATTACGTTAAAAGGTACACGCGTTTCAATAATGGGGATATTTACCCATATCCCTGACAGAGTCAACGGGGGTCATATATTATGCGATTAGGTGGGGTCTTTGTTTTTTTTGTTTGTAGCTCCTTTCACATTTTTTTTGTCCTTCTTTGTAGGTATATCCTAAGGGACTGTGGGAACAACATTACAACATCCAATTGAAGGAATTGTTTTCGGACACACACGTCGCACAATGACGACTTGTAATTATTTTTGACAATAGAGTGTTGTGCGAAACAATTTCGAGATGCGTCTCGAATTGTGTGTCATTTTTATAGTCGCGCGACAATGGCGTGAATGAACGAGATGATTTCATCTCGATGATTTTTCGATCTTTTCAAGGCCAGCTCGGTCTGTAGGTGTCCATACAACACATCTTAGCGTATGATACATTTTTACGAGCTTATCCATTTTATTAATTTATCTTCTTTCTTTTTTATTGCACCATCATTCAAGCGGCCCACGTGCGAAACAATTTTTGCGACTTTTTTTAGATTTTTTACACCCACAGCTTAAACAAAATTATACGGTCCATCGCTGTAATCTTCTATTGTTAAGCTGACATTTACCATGTGTTAACGATGGGAAAATAAATTATTCGTAGATCCCTTCATATTGCTATAGAAACTAAAATAGATTTTTTATAGTATTACACTGATTCAACTCAAAGTTATCTTGAGCCGCTCTAAGATGAAAATTTATTTGCATCAGATAAAGAGGCAGAGAAGTGACCGCGCCCAATATCACAAATATGAAGTGTCATATTTACATAACGAATCCAGCGCTTTCGAGTTATCTAAAACAAACGGCTCAGTTTCCGGAGCGCTCTTTTTGTTGTTTCCCATGTAAATATCCTTCGGCCATCATTCAAACAAAATCTTATCTCGGATGTGAGATCCGACAAAAGATTTTTAAAATGTGTGTGTATTTACGTATGTACATGAGGCAATTCTCGATTTTTTAGCAATGATTTATCGATCGTTAATTTCTGATTCTTGGAAGGCTTCGATTTCCATTTAGACTTCTGTTGGTGACAAAGTGTCTGGTGAGTTTGATGACGCAGTATTCTGAGCGAATATTTTAATCAGATAACCGGTCCATTATTTATCATAATAAATTAGATAAGAGAGCATTTTCTAAATATATTATTGCATAAATGTATGAGGATAACAACGAAACGATTGCCACACATTTTTGGCAGTAAACGATGTACGTGATTTGCATGTGAAGTTTTTTTTTTCATTCAAAGAACTTAAGACCAAATACGGAAAAGTTACGTATGTCGAACGTTGTTGAATCGTAAAATTTCGCATTGTTTTATGAGTTTGTCGACGATTCTGCTTAACGAGCGGTCGAAACATGCGCTTTTAAGTGCATTGTGCAATAACCGACATAATTAAACGAATCCTAACAATACCAGCGGGAAAGATAATGTGAACGATTAGTCGTAAAGCGCATAAGACAAACAATGAATGATTCAATATTGCGCAGAAATTTATTAGCACATCTTCAAAAATGTATATGCGATATACATATAATAAAAAAGTTTCGGCGCAACCTTTTTTGTCGCATGTCTTTTGTCCTCGACACAAAGAAGAGCTATACCTTAGCGCCACGCCGTGTATGCATTTTTTCCACACATATATTATAAACATTTCTGACGTTTTTAAAAATAAAAAGACATAAAAATCGCTTATCTGAACCGAAAGGCTGTTATCCGCACAATGATAATGATACGAAGAGCTTTTTGCGCTCTCAATTTATGCCAATCTTATCTCATTCGCGCATCCTTTATATTTCACGTGCTTTATATATGAAATAATATATATAATAAGCTTTTATATTTCCAGTACCGATTTAAAAATTATAGTTTTTCGTTTAATTTATTATTTTAATATATGTTTTATATTTAATTTAATTTAAATAGATTGCCAATAATTCAATGCGTGTGTAATATAATGTGATGCACAGTTATAGATTTGTTTATGCAATATTTATAAATAATTTATGCAACGTATGAATATTTTCAACGCACCGACAAACGCGTAAATCAAACGTTAATTAATTGATCGGTCAAAAACCGGAATATGAACACATGATTTGCATGTGGAATCTCGAGAATTGAGCACATCTTCATTAATTATACGCATATGTTAATTCTATAAATTATTTATGTGAGAAATACCTCCCCTTGAATACAAAAATAAATATAAACGCACAATCAACTTTTGCACGTATTAAAAACTTGCAACAGATAATATTTAAAATATTTTAAAACACACTTTTTAATAAAATTTAATAGCATATTACGTAATATTTAAATTAATTTGATTGCTAAAGTATAATAAATTTAAATTGCAGAATAAATATTGCACATTAAAAAAAATTAAAAACTAAACCTTAACATAAATTTAATATAAAAATAAATAACTAGCTCTCGTGCAATATTTAAACCCTATTATTTTAGTTTAATTGTGTAGGAAAAATTGCATCAAAATCAAACATTTGTACGAATATGAATAACGTAATATACAAATCATCCCTTTGCAGTATTTTAATATAAATGTAAAAATAATTCCATTAAAACCACAATTTTTAACTACTCAATATTGTGCAGTTTATACATTTAAATTAGATTGCAATTATGTAAAACTAACTAGATTGCGACCACAATTTTCCACAAAATTTAATAGCAAAATATACAACTGACTCTTAAGCAATATAATAAAATAAAATAAATTTCTTAGGCTATTTTAAAATATCTACAAATTTAAGTGATGTGAATAATTCATTTTTATACAAAAATTTAAATTAACTGCATCAAAGAAAAAAATTGTATAAACGTAATATTTAATTTATAATTTATTCTGCTGCAATTTAAAAAAAAATATTCTTAAAAATCAAAACTTTGAATATCAAAATGTACTACAATCGTTTAAGAATGAGTGCGTCCAAGTTAAGTTTTAGTATAAAATATTATGTAGCGTAGCATTTACAAAATAAAAAAAAATCCAAATTAAATCAAATGAAAATTTTGAAGTTGTTCAATCGGGTTTTTTGTCGGTTTTCGCGATGTTTGTGTATAATCGGGTTTATAAATACCTTTGGCCGCAGCGTGCGTCGTCTGTAGCGTCGAAGAGTCGAGTCCCCCGGGGACGCAAGAGCGCAAATAGCCTTCGGCGTGTCCGTAACGTGGGCGGCTCCCCGACTTACGCACTCGTCGAATCGGTGTGCGAGTGACTACGTTCAGCAGTGGCCTGCTCGAGAATAAACTCAGGAGTCGCGGACGCCGCTTCGAATCCGCTCTGGTAGTGGTAGCCGCTGCGACCGAGCTTCTATCCGCTCCCTGCCTACTCTCAACTTCTGAAGCTCTATATGAGATCACCTAGCGCTCAGCTCCCACGGCCCCGAGACCCTCCGACCCACACCTATCCCTTTCGCACCAATCCACAGACCATACCGCCTAAAAGAGTCGATCATACCGTCTACCGGCTCCTTGCTCTTATAATATGAAAAAAATACATTTTTCCGGCCGTGTGACAACCCTGGAATACCCATCTCTTTCGCTCTTGTTTATGAGGTGCGGGATAGAAGAGTCAATGGGTGTTTCTCAGCTCTGCTGGGATGTAAACGACGCTAGCTTCTTCTCTGCGTGCCCGCTAGGATGCTGTGTGTGTTGGTGTGGAGGCTTGTGTGTGTTTGATTATGTATGTGTATGTTCGCATGTGCATTCGTGTGTGCAGTCATGAGCGAGCGACGTTTGCGCGCGATTTGATGCTGCAAAAAATATTTAAAAATCGTTTAAAGTAATTGAATAAAAAAAAACAATTCATACTAATATTTTAATGATATAATAATATTGAATAAAAAAGTAATTGAAAACCATATTAGATTATTTAAAATCAGCTGAAGCAGCAAGAAACCTATTACAGTGGACTTAAAATTTAATTTCTATCATAAGATAAAGAGCTTTAAAATATCATTATTTAGTATTTTTTACCAAAAATTTTTGAAGTGCAAACAAACAAGAATTTTCAAAGCTTTTATTTGTTAAAAATATAATTTCTACGATTTTTTACAACTAATGCATAAAAAAGGGCGCCAAAACGAAGTTGCTAATAATTCATAATTATAAAAAATAATTAATTTTTAAAAATATTCTTAAAAATATAATATAAAATCAGAATACATTTTCATATGTAGATATATATTTTTACCAGTGAAAATATAATTTATCTGGCATGTGCTAGAAAAACTATTTGATTTCAATTTTTTCATACAAAGTAATATGTAAATGTATATATTACTATGTATAGAAAAGTTGCACATGCCAGAAAAACTATATTTTTATTAGTAAAAATATATATCTACCGGTGAAAACGTATTCTGATATGATTTCACTGAAATATTTTTCGGATAGATTCGATACTGTTTTTTTGTATTATCTTTGAAGGATGATTATTTATTTTTATGCAATGTATAAATGTTACAGTGATGTATATTTTTCGGTGAAGCTATATTTTCACTAGTGAAACTCAAATATATTTTCGCCAGATGATTTCTTCTATCGAAAATATAATTTAACTGATAGGTGCTAGTGAAAATAGCTGTTTAAACCCAAATCTAACCTACACAAATTAAGCAAACCCAATTTGACCTAATGAAAATTCTAAATTATAGACCATATGAAATTCTAAAACTAATTATAGTTTTAGAACTTTCATTAGATCAAGTTCAAAATACATACTTTTCGCATATTGCTAATATTATATCTATTACTATGAGCTTCTGATATGAATGTATTGGTAAAAGTACCTGTATTTAAACCGAATTTTGGTTAATAGGAGGGCGCAAAATCAATTATCACTTCTCAGAAGGCAAAAATTTACGTCAAAAGCAATAAAATCGTGTCGGCGCTATTGCAATTACTAAAGTGGGAAGGCTCGATAATGAGCGTTTTCACTACAGTAATTTATATAATAATTACTTCATGAGATTATAATGATTTTTTATAAACAATATTTCTTTGGCCTTAAAATAATAATAAAAAAACATATTATATCAATTTTATTTTAGTTCTATTAAAATATTTTTTTTCGAATGACTTCTGCGTTTTTACAATATTTATATGACTCTAAAATTATATAATTATTGTAAGCACTTGAATTTAACTTTAAACCAGTCATTTGATATTTAATATTATAATAATATTTAATAAAATATCAGCGATTTTTCACGATAATTTTTTTTTAATAAAAAAACATTTAGCATATGTACCTTTTAGATATAATTCTATATTTTCTGAAAAAAAATACTCTCACAATAATTAAAATATAGTTATCAAAGAAAATCTCTTAATTACAGTGTTTTTTATTAAATCCTGCAATAATAAATATTTTGTGAAGCTATTAAAATCTTTTCATATATTACCTAATTGTTATTTTTTGTAATAAGATTACAATAAAAATATTTCTTTCTGTGAAGAAAGCAATATGAAATGCTGTCAATTGTATTGTAACTGTAGAACGGTTAATTTATATATACTTGGTAATAAATTTAATACATATCAAAACCTGTATTTGCAATTTTAAAATAATAACATGGTTTTATTTACTAAGGTTTATATTCTTAATCTGTAATCGTCAACTGATAATAATTTGAGTTCCTCGTAAGAATATGTACTAAAACACCAGCAGTTATATTGTTCGTTCATTTTTAATTTTGATTCCTGTATTATAAATTGAATCGGAAAAATGGGGAAACCCTATTTTAAAAATAATATATATCAATGTATTCTATAGGGAAAGTACCTTACTTATGTACTTTGTATTAAGGAAAATATATTGTAACATAGCAATGCTATTATGTTTCAATAAAAACATGCTTATTATTATATATACATATTATGTCATCACATGAAAAAATAATAGAGAATATTTTTTGTGTATATTCATACATTATAGTTTTGTATTTGCAAATGAAAAACTTTTTACATACAAAATGTAATATAATTCTTGCTGCAACTATGTATAAAACACGATGTAAATAACTCAACAAGAACTAATCAAAACTTGATAACGCTATGTTAAACATAGCACACGTCAGATTCCATAAATTAAATTTAATAACCGTTTGTATATTTAAGCATCTTGATAATTACACATTCGAGGGTATAGTACAATGTTAATCGGTGAAAAACGTTCGTAAGTAATTTGCGTTGAGCGTTTGTTGGTTTAAATTTATGTACAGCGAAAAAAAGTAATTGCTTCGAAGCCAACAAAAACCCACTGTCGTACAGTTACATTGTACATGGTTGATTTGTTAATTGTTAAATGCGATTGCGAAGCTGCGTTATTGTTGTGTATATTTTTTTTACTCTTCGCAAATTATTTATTATATGTGTATGAACAAAAGTTACATACAAATTAACAACTTAACATGAACGTATAAGTTTGATGAGGTGCATAAATATTTAAAGCAATGTTAAAGATATGTTTCACCAGTTTTATTGCTGTTTATAAAATTAACCATAGGTACATATCAAACTGGTGGGTTTAAAATTAATTATTAATTATAATATGTATCTATAAATCAAGTGTAATGAAACCTAATATTATAGAAACGATATTTAAAGTATTGCTTATTTATATAAAGGTATATTTATTTCCTTTTCATCGTAAATAGATTTTAATATATTTCAAACTTTATTAGTTAATAAAAAATATTTAGCGATTATATAATATTATTATTATTATTATTATTATTATTAGATAGTCGATTAAATATTTCTATGTTATTGAATATTTATTTAATAATTGCAGCGGATTGTCTGGATTTTACCCTATTTCTTAACTATTTCCTAAAAGTGCGATAAATTTTATAAAACGAGATTCATTGAGTGGCAGCTAAAACTAAGACCATTGAGTGAGACATCCATCTGGCAAAAACTATAATATATGTTATGCAAAATGCGCCGACTATGAATCACAAACCTCCGTCCACCCGAGACCTGTCAAATTCGTCTCACGGGCGATATAAAAATGCTAAAATCGCTGCTGTCAAATGTGACCGTGCGCCATAAAACTGTCGTCGTACATTGCCATAAATACATGTATAACTCGATAATGCAAACACACGAGACGCGGTCATTGTGGCGGCCGAAAAAATGATGAAAAACGACCGAAAACGCCGATGATGTCAACCAATCGGTGGTCGTCTTTGTTCTTGAATTAATTCAAGAATGTCTAATCAGTAGTCTTATTGACGGTAATTTCTAGTCGTAACCGCTCAGGGTGTTGACCAACGTCCAATATTTTATTCTGTCGCAGGCGGTCACCTTCGACGTTTCAATTTATTCGTCAAAAAATTATCATCGTGCAGTTTAACCAAATTATTTTTACTATCGCGCGGTGATTTATTAAAAATTCGATTTAATTATGTTTACGAACGTGTCGTTTTTATTATACGTTTGCCGTGTCGAATTATAGAAAAATATCTATCTTTTTATGCGCCATAAAATTTTTTTAAAGCATGCGCTGCATAATCTTTACGAGTACTTAAAAACATATTAGAAACGTTCAAAAGTGAAATCAATCTTGAATGCTGCTTTAACAGCTTCTACGCTGTTATTATAATTATTATGCAACTTAATATAATAATGTATAATATAAATAGAACATATAGAATAAAAAAATTGAAATTCGCAATATTATTAAGATTTAAATTTATTCTGAATATATAGTTAATATAAAATAAAATCAAAGATATCTTAAAACTTATTAATGTTGCCAAAATTTTAACAAATATGAATGTATAAATCGTTTATAATCGAAACTCTTTTGTGGAGGGCAATTTATTTGGCCAAAAGCTAGGCGGCACATTGGCAACAATGACGTAACGGCAGCGAGAAAAAAATATTCTGGCCGACGGGGCTTTACCCGCCAATCTGTATATCATAAGCTACTACTGCAATGGTATAATAAGTCTCTAGTTGTAATCCGTTACCATATTATTTCACAATAAATATTCACAAACATATATTTTTAATTGCATTCTCAGCGTAGTATTTTGCGCTTTTTTACGCAAGATTTTCTGTTATAAAAAGCGGTTTATAAAATGGTTTGACGTTTGAAATTTGCGAAACTAGAATTATTAGTATTATTGAGCTTAAATTACACTACAATAAAAGGGTACCGCACGAATTGAATGGAGCAAAAAAATTATGATTCAAAATTTATTTTGCGCTTCTTTTACGCAACCCATTTTTTATCGTAATTTGTTAACAAAAAGTGGTCGATACAATGGCTTGTTAGAAACCAAGTCCTTAGCCATTTCGCGAAACTGAAATTACATCAAAATAAATGGGTTTCGCATGAATTGAATTAAAACAAAAAAGTCGCTATTATGAAATTTATTTTGGGCTTCTTTTACGCAAGAGAAATTATCCATTTCTCGATCGCATTGTGATAAAAGAGGTTTTATTATTTTATTTACACAATTGCTTGAAAAAAATAAAATCCTTAAGCACTTTGCGAAACTGAAAGTATACTAAAATAATGGATACCGCACGAATTAGATGGAGCAAAAAAATTGATTGTACGAAATTTATTCTGTGCTTCTTTTACGCAAGATAAATTATCCATTTTTTGATCGTATTGTGATACCAAAAATCATTCGGCACAGTCGGCACAATAAAAATAAAGTTCTAAAGCATTTTGGGTAACTGAAATTACAGCAAAATAAACAGGTACTGCACGAATTGTATTAAACCAAAAAATCTATGTTACGCAATTTATTTTACGCCCCTTTTACACAAGAGAAAATATCCATTTTTTTATCGTATTTTTATACAATGTTATACAATATCTATACAATGGTTTGACATAAATAAATTAATGAAAACAATTTGCGAAACTAGAATTATACTTAAATAAATTGGTTCCGCACAAATTGAATGAAACAAAAAAATGACTAAAACGTAATTTATTTAGCGCTTCTTTTACGCAAGAGTTATTATATTGTGATAACAAAAAGTATCGGCACGATGGCTTTATAAAAATAAAGTTCTAAAGCATTTCGCGAAATTAAAATTACGCTAAAATAAATGTGTACCGCATGAATTGATTTAAAGCAAAAAATCGCTGTCATGGAATTTATTTTGTGATTCTTTTACGCAAGAAGTATTACCCATTTATTGCTCGTATTTCTATTAAAAAAGAAGTTTGCACAATGATTACACAAAAATAGTGATAAAAAAACATTTCACGAAACTAAAATTACACTAAAATAAATGGGTGCCGCATGAAATTAATGAAAAAAAATTCGCTATTACACACATTGTTCTGAGCTTTTTTTTAGCAGCACAAACTATTTATTTTTCGATTGTATTTTCATGTGCGATGAAAGATTGATCATTTACGAGAACAAAAAGTAATTTACACAATAGATGAACAAAAATAAAGCTCCAAATTTGAACAACAAAAAAAAATTAGTGACTGTGCCTTTTGGAATTCTGTGAATTCGAAACCATTACAGTCGAGAGTTTTTGTCAATAAATCGACAAAATTCAAAAAGAACTGCAACGTAAAGTTATCATAATGATAAATCGAAAAGGTCCAATTCTTTTGCACGATAATGTACAACTGCACATCGCACTTTGAATGAGTTGGGCTGTGAAATAGTCACAAGAAATATGCTCAAAAGATTTTTATCTATTTAACCCTTTGGCTACCGAAATCCGATATATCGGCTTTTGCTACACTAGCGAGAACTGCCGGATCCGACGGCTCCGAAATCGTAGTATCCAATACATTTGCAACCGTCTGTAGGGTAATTGCTTCAGGGGTTTATAACATTTTTTCAAATATATGTTATAAATATATTATAATCATTATTTTTATACATATACACACACACACACATATATATATATATATATATATATATATATATATATATACATATAAATATATATATATATACATACATATATATATATATATATATATATATATATATATATATATATATATATATATATATATATACATATATATATATATATATATATATATATATATATACATACATATATATATATATATATATATATATATATATATATTTACATATATATATACTTAAATATATATATATATATATATATATATATATATATATATATATATATATATATATATATATATATATATATATATATATATATATATATATATATATATATACTTAAATATATATATATATATATATATATATATATATATATATATTCAACAGTCTGTATGGTATTTTTACTTATATATATATATATATATGTATATATATATATATATATATATATATATATATATATATATATATATATATATATATATATATATATATATATATATATATATATATATATATATATATATATATATATATATATATATATATACATACATACATACATACATACATATATATATATATATATATATATATATTTACATATATATATACTTAAATATATATATATATATATATATATATATATATATATATATATATATATATATATATATATATTCAACAGTCTGTATGGTATTTTTACTTAAACCATTATTAAAAATATCATATTTTATTAATTTACGAAAAGTTTTATTTACATTTTAAAAATAAATAACATATTATATATCATTGTTATGGATTCCTGGTCGGAGTTCGGCCGCTCAGATCTCGTAATTTTTAATACGTCATGCGATAATGACTCTTATTACAGCGCAAATAAGAATTAAAATAACACACAATCGCATATTCGTCATTAATTAGGTCAAGTTCACTGCAGACAGCGTCGCACGCCGCGACAGCATGTTTACAAACTAAAATACACATTTTGACTTTTTAATTATTTAATAAAAAGTCCCGGCAGTTCTGGAACATTTTTCCAAAAATGCCCGGCATCCAAAGGGTTAAAGCAGAAAGTGCATTTTAAGATTTTATCAACTCCAAAACTCCGCAATTTTACATCACCGGTATAAATTAATTTGTAAATGATTTATACCTTTTTATTATATTATCATCAAATCATGTATTTGGTGATCATACTATGTTATTTATTTTATATGCAGGACTAAGTTTTGCGCCTGAGGCGATATCCTAAACGGCCTATTATGACACTCAACAGATTGACCAAAATCAGTAGCTCCAGATTATATAGATTCAGTAACCTATTATTGTTTTTTTTAATAAATATTTGCATATTCATAAACCATACGCATCATGAAAAATCAGCGACATCGACCACCTCCATCCGCACTTTATCGGCTCGATGCCTCGCCGCAAATGACTTGCGTCTCGAGCTTTTCCCATGCGCGCAACACAACACACCAACACACACACTCTCGAGGATTTTTTTAATAACTTCATCTCTGGCGTCCCCGTCTCCCGTCGCACTCGTCCAACGCATCAGAGAGAGACGCAAAACCGCCTCTGAGTTACGCGCCGCGCCGCGTACCTGCCGTTAACCGAATTCCAAATAGGCATCATCAATACGCGCGCCGCTGGGAGGCTTTTTCCATGCAAGCGACTATTTCTCTCGCACACACCAGGAAAGAGCGAGATAAAAAAGTGCCGCGGAGTTACGCGCAGACTCGGGCCGACGTTAACGGAATTCCAAATCGTCTGTGCGCGCTGTTTTTTTTCCACCGTTTCAACGCTCCGTCTCGCTCACACGCGTTCTACTATATGGCAATAAAAAGAGAGAGTTGATTGCTGCTGAGTTACGCGCACGCGGCTTTTCCCATTGGACAGTGTTTTATTGTTTTGATATTATTATTATTATTATTTAAACGCTTATAGGGCAATGGAAATGATAAATTCGAGTAATTTGTTTTGATATACAAATAATGAATAAATTTAATATTCTTACAAGATTCATATTGGAATGGTGTAAGATTAATGATAAATAAATAAAAAGTGTGTCAAAATTATGATATGCAAACGCTCTATTGCTAGATACTCTCGGTTTAAACCCACGCATATCACGCAATGCTTAAAAATAAGTATTAATTCTAAAATCAAATTTCTTATAAGACATATTTTGACATCTTGTTAATTGCCTATTCTGATTATATTATTAAAAAGCTTACTACTAACAGTTATTTAAATCTAAATGCAGAGATAAAAAGAGTATTTTTGGCCATGCCATACCAAAACATCTCTAAAATCCTAATCTTCCCCCTGTAACAAAAAATATGGCATCTATGAAAAAAAAAGAAAAAGAAAGGGCAGTTAAAGTAATCAGAAGATTGTTAAATAATAATAATATGAAGTAATCAATAGTTGCAAATTATACAAAAATAAGACAACTTAAGTGCATAAAATAATTTTGATTGAAGCCTCTCATGCAATTCTAGTTTTCTGAATTTATTTATTTTTTAATTTCATAAGTGAACTTTTACTTTAACGCTTCAAAAATCCATAATCATAATTTTATTGAAAGGGAACTTTATGGCTGCTTTAAATAAAAATGCACTTAATCAAAAAAAATTTTAATCTGACATTCGTAAGTAAATATGTATAAAAAATTATGTTTTACAAGTTCTTCATTAAAAAAATATTTAACAAATGTTTTACTACAAGTATAACTTCAATTTTTAAGTTACTGAATACCTAACCTTTATATAAACATGTTAATTTTAATTATTTATTTGCACTATTTATTAATGTAGTTAATATGTTTATATATAGAGGGAAATTTAACAAAAACTTCCTTGTAAGTATTTTATTTTTATATTTATAGTACTAATTTAGATGGTACTCGACTTTCGCACAATTCGCTATTTCGCACATTAAAAAAAACATTTTTTTTTTTAAAAAATGATAAACATGAATGAGAAACGGAAAAACTTCAGTGTTGATACGAACAAAAAAATCAAGGACTCATAAATTTCACTCGATTCGAGACAAAGATGGAAATTAGCGGTGAATCTTTTGCTTCAATCGTACGTTCGTATGATACAAACAGATCTACGATATGTTCAATTTTGCAAAATAAAAATATAATTAGGGAATACGTTCAAAATTGTGGAAATTAAATTTTCCACAATCTTTAAAGATATGTTTCCAAAAAAACATGGTTGAAATGAAAAAATCTTTGTCATTATGGATCGATGATCAACATCAAAAAAAAGTCCCTCTGAGTATTTCAATTATTCAAGCAAAAGCTCTTAGTTTGCACAAAGATTGGAAGAATAGATTTAAACAAAAAATTAACACGGTTTTTCAAGCAAGTAACGGTTGGTTTTACAATTTTAAAATGAGATATTCTTTTCATAATATTAAATTTACTGGAGAATCGGCTGATGCGGATAAAGATGCTGCAAAAGAATTTATTTCCTAATTATCCAAAATTATTGAAAATGGAGAATATTCCTTTAGCCAAATATTTAATATAGATGAGACAGGTTTATTTTGGAAAACTCTTTAACAATGAAAAATATTAATGAAGCCTTCACGCATCTGGAATTTTTTTTAAATATTATGGAAGATTTTGATACCAATGGAGAACGCATATCTCAAGTGCGTAGGGCGATCAATAAAGACATAGCATGTTATAAAAGACTATATGAAGAAAAGAAAAAGAATAGTGGAAAACAGTAAACTATTGATAACTTTTCAAAGGAAACACCCGCAAACCCCACTTAAACATGTCTCTTAAACGCATCTTAAACATCTTATATTTATTTGATAAATAAATATTTTAAAATACACATAATATCAATTTTTTTTACTTCCCTCTTCTTTCGAACATTCAACATTCGCACTCATTTTTAGGAAAGTCGAGGGCCGCCTGTATATATTTATTTTTACACCGGTCTCGAAAAACATCAAGATAAAAAAATTTAAAACAGTATTTATACATTATTCAAAAGATAAAAAATGCTCCTCCATGATGGTTTACATATAAGTAAATGTATGGAATATGGAGAAAATAGCATCCAAAGTAATGCGATTCTTGTGCTGCAAAGAGCACAAGAAAAGAAGATTTTAATCCTAAATTTCCACTATATGTGATATCCAGCCAATTTATTTTTTTCAATAATAATTCATTTAGAGAACTAAAGCGTCATTAAACTAAATATAACTATGAAAATAGTAGCAGTAATTTAATTAACTATTTAGTTTCTGTATCGACACAAAGCCACGTCATTGTATTTTTTATGTTGAATAGTATTTAAAAAGATTCAGCATTTTGCAATTTTAAATTTTTTTTTGATACTGCATGACTATATTAGTTATATCTACCAATATAATACTAAGGTAAGAAATCTTTTATTTAAGTCACAAGCAATTTTACCCAAATGCTCCACAACAACAAGTAGGTATAGAAGAATCAGTCACCTAACATTTATTAAGTCAATAAAATTGCTAAAATTTTTGGTCTGAAACATTGTTTTTATATGTACAATTGCAAAAATATAATAAAACCAAAACCTTGGATTTTGCATCAATAAGAGTATTATTTGTTACCTGCAGTTGTATATTCGACAAATTTAATTTGTCGAATATATCTGTTTACTCATAAATGCTTTAAGGTGTCATTTAAAAACCATATATTAATATTTTGCTTATGTTTACCGCTTAAGCTTTACATTATTAAATATATACACGCATTCGTATATTAAAAATACTGAATAAAAAAAATATAAAATAATATTAAAAAATAATAAAATTAGCAGAAAAATATTAAAAAATAATAGAATACCAATTTTATAAATGTATAGTATTAATACTAATCACTGAAGACACATTTTTTATCTATTATAGAAGAAAATGCCTTAATACAAATTTATAATGTTTTACTTTTAAGTCGAACCTAAATTTAATGACAATATTAAAAAGTGATATTAGAAAGCACATTTAAAAATTGAAATACGTGCATTATATTTAAAAGTTGCATTATGCATAGTAATTATTAAATAATGTTATTTTTTTGAGATCGTCTTCTAGCTACTAGTTTCACCGTAATCATTTGGATGATTAGGGATAAAGTCAAAGAACCTACAAGAGATTTATTTACATGTCTTGTAGGTTCTTTGACTTTATATTATAAAAATATTTAAACCAACTCATTCTAGTGATTTCATCAATATTTTCAAAACATCGTAACCTACGACAACTGTAAAATAAATAAGCAGACAATAATATGTGTAAATAAAAAGATTTTAATTAATTTTTTTACAAAAAAAAAATAACTTACTATCAAAAATATTTCTTAGAAATATTGTCAGTGGTCCTAGCCTATTTTTCTTTATTGCTTTTCATATCGAAATTTGTTAAACCATCTTTGACTTTTCCGAACACTGTCTCGTATTTATATGGTAGTGGGCCGCACGAAATCGTAGTAGACATCGTTGCTTTAGAATACGTTACGTAATGATATTTCAAGATTAAATTTAGGTTCACCAGTTAGTCAGAAGCCACAAAAGTGTGTTGTAGAAAACATAACTACCTACAATAAAATCCGCGGAGGCGTCTGCGTTGATACGCACGGCTTCTATAATCAAAGCCAAAAATTTTGTTACACAGAGAAGACGAGTCAAGAAATTTTGACGGGCTCGCAAAGTCCAGGGTCGGATTCGCCTCGTGGGCGGCACTCGACCCACGAAAGACTACCTTTTGACGCGTGGGATCTCGTCTTCTTGGTTAGTGGCCGCTCGGCGAGTGTGTGCAGTAGCAAGGCTTCATTACCATATTCACCTGATGTGGTCAGGAAATCCTGGTAATTACGCACCTGACAAAAGGCACGCCCAGTGGCAGCTAAACCGGTAGCCAATGGAATGCCTCGGAGACTGTTGTCGCAGGAGGCTACCAATCTTGATTCAACAAACATACCTGCATGATAGATATATCTATACATACAGCTGGTTCAAAAGTCAAGCATTTATCCGAAAATATTTTTCTGAACTTAAAAAAAACACTGCATAAAAAGTGTGCTAAAATAAATTAAGTCACATGAACTTATTTAAAAGGCATCAGACATATATTTTTTTGATATGTACTTTTTTTGACAGTTAAATATATTTTTTTAAGATTCGTAACTCATGGTAAAAATTTCGTCGCGAGCTTTAAATAATTGCGTTGCCCTAGAAATGTTTGTGCCATTTTCATGACGCCTTAGAGAGATTTTGCAGTTTAGAACACAATTTAGAACACCAAAGAGTCAGTCATGAATATATTTTACGATGCCTAGCCAGAATGTATATATAAATCAAAATATGAATAGTTTCAATTTTAAATTATGATGAATTTTGTATTATCTCAACAAATATATTTATAGAAATTAAGTCCGCGTGTCCTTATCTCTCATTTTGAAAACATAACTACATCATATACATATAGTACAATACTATAAAACATGTTGTATAAACTTTGCAATTAAATTTGTGTTTTCAATATCGTGTTAAAGCAAATTTTTTTTTTTTATATATATCTTAAAAACAAGACCCTCTATGGAGAATAAATCTAACACAACTGACATTTCATAGTACATTATTAACACTATTTATTTTTTTTTAAATAGAAAAATGCAATTAAAAACAATACTTTTCTGTAAAAAATATGTAAATTTACTAGTTAAAAATACCCAAACTGATTTATTAAAAAAATTATATTTATAAAAACTGTATTAAAACATATTTTTTACAATTTCAAACACTGAGTAGAGTACGCTCGGGATAAGGATTCCGGTTTGTTATTGTGTGCGTCAACTGTGTGGCTCAAAACAATTTCTTCAGAATATTTATTTTTTTATTTTAAAAGAAAATATATGTTTATTTAACACACATACATCTGAGCTAAGTTAGAAATTTCAACGGACAATTAAAAATATATTATATAATCGAAGAAACCAGACATTGATCTCATTAATTAAATATTTGCAAAATTTAAAATCTTTCACTAGTCAAAAAAAATAATGAAGTCTTTAGCTATTCTTCAAAAGCAAAAAGATATAAAATGGGGAAAGAAATTATTCGCAGATTGTTTAGTGGCTCGACGACTCTATTAAATCATTAGAATTTATTGAATAAATTAAAAAAATATCATTGGCGTAACGATAAGAATAATAACTTTTTTAAGCTTTACAGAGAATAGTGTAAAAAAACCAACAACGTACGGATTAATGGAAAAATAATTAAAATATTTTAATCCACGGGTAAGAGAACGAATAACTTACAGTGTATATTTGTAGCCTTGATATCAATTAACCCAGATATGCCCAATAAATTTTGTTCTCTTAAAATTTCATTTATAAATAAAAAACAGTGGCACGATTTTAGTGACCTACCCATGGGACAGTGGGCATATCTGGGTTAAACCAATATCAACACAAAATTATTTAAAATAAATCACTAGAGAAGATCGAACTTCTGTGCTACACTGCACTTTAATGATGAATACCAGCGTTGACGAATCAGCGACTGTCCTTAAAAGAGAAAGCGAGACAACGAAGTACACTCTGCATCGCTTCTCCCTCTCATATACATGTACACGCACACAATAACAAACCGGCATCTTTATCCCGAGCGTACTCTAAACATAACAGCTTACAGACAGTAGGGCCAAATAATATTTGATTGCTAGGTCTTTTAAAATTACTATTTTAATATCAAATTATTACATGATAAAGAAAATATATTTTTGTATAAAATTGTATTTTACCCTAAAACAAATACTCTACAGTTGATATGTAGTTGAATTTAACAATTCACGCGAAAATAACACAAGCTAATTTCGGCAACCGAAGGAATAAATATCAGTAAAATTTCTACTTTACATTGGTAATTAAATCACGAAATTTTCCTTGACGAAAATGTGCAGTTTATGGGAAATATCTAATACAACTACAGCCCTGATCTTTTATATATATTAGTTTTATTTATATACCTAAATTATATCATTGACTAATTTTTTTTAATACATAGATCAAGTGTATCAAGATAGCAAGTTATTGATGTCATTTTCTGAAAGCAAAAAATCGTATTTAATAAATATCTGTGCATCTCTTATATGAACATATCTCATATAAGCAAATGCTAAAAAATATGTCTGTAAGAGATCCGCCACACAGGATGGCATATAAATAAATATGGGGGATACAATCGCCATGTTTGTGATACCGAGGTATCGCAGAGATTCTCGGTGGTGTGTCCGACGAGCGACCGCAAGAAAACACAGAGCGACACGACTGTGAAATAGGTGGTCGAAATAAATGTCGCTTGTAATTCATTGGCCATGTTGAGAGATGCGGTTTCGCATCAATTCGATTTATATGCGCGCGCCGCAACAAAGCGCATGCGCGAGTGATTTTAATACAAGAGTAATCTCCAAAAATAAAACAACAACATATAGTCGAAAATTCGAGGGATATGAAAATTTATCTACATACATACATATATTAAATAATTCCGAAGCGAACAAGAAATATTACATCATACATCGCAATAGGTACAAACAGTATACTCTTAATTATCCGGAATAATGCTGGAGAGGAAGGTTTATATTTGGTTTTAAGATATATATATAATACTCTTAAAATGCAGATTATCATTTTTTTTATTTATTAAAAACATCTAAGATTTTCGTATGCATTTAAGAATCTCTCAATAATTTTAGAATATCAGTACGAATCTTTCTAAGATTTATTATATCGTTATAATCAAATCTCCTTCGGTCGATGCAGTCCAGTAAAGTTTCATCATAAGTCAGTGCCGTCTTTTAAGTAATTGAATTGCTAGTATTTTTTCATTTTTATTCTCACTATCACTTTCTTCCATTTCTGTTTAAGTGACAATAAAAACGATATCTGCAACATCCAAACCACTTTTCGATGTTTTTCTAAACCATTCAAATTTTTTTATTAATCTGCATATATCAGTTTATTAAGAATGCAACTTCCACGTTACTTTACATTTGACAAAGATTGTGCTATTTCATCTATAGCGTGCAATGTCGTAATTTTTTCCCATGCACCTTTCTTATTTCTCCTTCTGCTCATTTTTAATTAAACTATGTAAGCATAGCTAAAAATAATTTTCCATATAATTTAATTTTGCAGTACCATCTCAATCTGTTGTAAACACCAAAGCGTGACACACCACACCATTCTCATTCAAAAACGATTGAATTTGTTTTATGCACGGATAATTTGCAAATCGGATAGTCTGCACCTGTAAGAGTATTTCAAAACATGACAGATTAAAAAATAAAATAATGACGTATATTTCCGTCATGCGTGTCAATTTACGAAAATGAAAATATTTCATCTCGATAAAAAATAAATCGTGCTAAATGTGAGAGATATAAGCGGCTTTACTTTTTTTGCTTATTTTAAATTATATTTTGAAAAATTTAAACTAAATACGTTGGCTTAAAAATTATTTTTGTTCTAAAAAAATGTGCCTTTTCCTAGTATTTTTCATCAAGAAGAATTGCAATTTTCCATTCAAGTTTAATGGTGATTTGAATCACTTATGGACGAAATAGCATAACTTCACAATAATATAGAAATGATAAATATTGTATTTAGCTCTCATATTTTTACAAAATTATTCAAACAGCTTTTAAATGTTTTTGATGTAATTTACAACTTTTGATAAGTTCCTCGATCATAAATAAGTTATTGCCTCATCGAATTTCAAAGTACGAGGTCGAGAAAATCATTGCAATGATCTTTAGATATATCATAATATCTTTACTAGGAGTATTATCGGCAAGCATTATCTGTCTATCGAAGGAAACATATTGGCAAAGGAACATTTGCTAAGGGCGCGAAAACCTGAGGGGCGCTCGAATCGTGAAGTAAAAAATACAATATATTTATCAAGAGTTTCATATAATTTAAAGCTTAGATAAATGATAAATTTATTATAGTTGAGATTGAATGATCCTCATTATTAAAACCCTTGTACCAAAATCATATGTTGATCAGAGTTTTTATTACATCCTCCTTGAATTTGTGACATTAGAACTGTGGATTTAAATCAGCACTGTTTATCAATGAGAAGGTAGTTTTAGTGATTCAATCCTCCTGGTGTAGCTTTGCAGTCTAGTCTAGATTGAGGCATTTGACTAGTTATACTACAATAATCAACCAGTCGCTAACAGATATGTTAAATATGATTTAGTAAACCCCGATTAAATATCTCTAATACAAAATATTTTTAACTGAATTATTATAGATAGTTTTATTAGGAATACTAATTTTATTTATTATTTGATAAATAATATCACATTAAATTATTAATCTATTTTACAATACTTACTAGGTACCATGTTTTCGCATACATGGCGATTGTATCCCACTCCGGCCATATTTATTTATATAACAACCTGTGTGGCGGATCTCTTTCGTGTCGCCGGACATCTTTTTTTCTTCTTCTCCTTCATCTTGTTCTTCCTTCTCTTGGTTGGCCAAAAGAAAAACTCACTCGGCGGTCGCTCGCAAACAATGAAACTTAAACCGAGCGAGCGGAATTTCGCGTACATGCATTGCCATTAAATTGTTAATTATGCAATACTACGTATAGGCAATGTGGCGTTAAAGGATTAAAGCACCGTTTATTAAAAAACTGAATATTGAAATTAAATACATTTGAAAAAGCATAATTTAAAAAATAGCTAAAATAGTAGGTATATAATATAAGAGTAGGCGTATTAAAAACTTTTTTATAGCTGAAAATTAGCACGGAAAATCTAGTGAGTATTAAAATATAAAAATTAAATATATAATTATATATTTTAATATATTAATTTATTTAAACAATTACCGCAAAAATGAATCACCTTCTTTTTAAATATTCTTTAATTGAAATAAATATTAGTAAATCAGTGAGGGCGTCAAAAATAAAATGCTTAATTTATTATTACTTACTTTTTGACCAACATTTTCAAATCACCAGATCAGCTGCGATTAAATTAATTCTGAAAAATAAGTAAAACATTTTAAATACATAATTGTATCGTTTTTATTGCATATACAAAAGCTAATAATGTTTAAAACGAATTTGATATGCATAAAGATCGGATGCGAATCGGCATTTGCATATAAAAATAAATTAAACATTATCGAATTATTGAACTGATGCGTCTCGGTACAACACATACAAAAACGTAATATGAAGTTTTTACAATTTTTAACGCACACCTGTTTTTGAGATAAGTGTTAAACGATAATAAAAAGTGGGCCTTTCCAATGTTTTGTTTCGTGCAACAAACGAATTCCGCGAATTTCGGTCATATTAGACACACCGATAAACATTCTAAACACAAATGTTTTTCGAAGGCGTAAAAGCATTTTTTTTGTTGAGAAGAAGCATCTCATTGTCTCGCATTTTAAAACAATATAGAGGCGCATAAAAAATATAACGGACTGAAGCCCTCCCTGTACAAAATTATAATACTTAGTCAAATTAACACAGTATTTTTTTGTATAATATCTTATATAGTACATATTTCAGTGTTGCTAAATATATTTTGTTTAATATTTTATATTTTACTGCTACACTGCAAATTCTTACGGGCCACCACTGACTGCCACTGTTCGTATATAACTGCTGGAATCTACACACAATCTAACAGAGTTGCTCTGGCCTAGGCATCAAGCAAAAATTTTTTTTTAAAAACTTCTATATACATAGATATTTTATAAATAAATAATAGCTCCCGAATTTGTTTTTGATTGTGTCAGATGCATTTTTTTTGTTATGAAAGATTTCATTAATCTATCGGATTACACAATGCATCTGCATTGCTATCAAAGCGTTTTTATTTTATGAGATACACCGGCGAGCTTTTTAAAATCGTACGCGATTGCGATTCGGAATCTGGGAAAGTGCAAATATAATGATGTATAGTCCATCCAATATGTTAGCGCTCATCATCGTTGTGTTGGAAATAAGGGCGCATGCATGCATACATACACAGCTTCCCGCGAATTTGTTTACACCGATAGGAGAACATTACCAATACTAAATCAGGGCTGATTTAAGGATAGAGTGACCATACGTTGGAAATTGAATTAAAAACTATAATGTGTTATATTTTTATTATAAATTATTGTCATGTAGTATTATTTTGTAATCAATAAAACAATTCCTGTAATATTCTATTGGTATTTTTAAAAATATTATATTGAACAGATATTTAACTTGGAGAGTGATATCAAAATTACTCGCATGTTTTTAGTTAAATATCTATATAAATTAACAAAATAAGTAAGAAAGTGATATTTTACACTTTCCTCAACAAATTAAATTAATTGCACTTGTAATTTCACATGGTCACCCTATTATAATTTCTTACCAATACTGTGACAATGAGCGTTCATATCTTGGACGGACTGTAAGTGCATATATTGTTATTTTAATTTGTCGGCTTATTTTTGACTACAAAAATGTAACTGAATAAATGGTAGTTTATTATTTATACATTCATTAAAATAAATGTGTTTAATTAGTAACATTTCACTGACCAATATATATTAGCACAACTTCCTGTAACGTTTATTCACAAGCTGTTGTAAGGCAAGTAGAACTACAAATATTGATTATTTTATATTTTTTTTTTAATTTTTAATACAATTAATTTTAAATTAATACATGTATTATAATTTATAATCAATATATGTCACTTTAAAGCTAGGGGTCGAATTTTAATAATAGCGCATCTGTATAAACATAAATTCGTGGATCGAACCCGCGGCGTTTGGCTTGCAAGTCTAGACCTTTCGTCTACGCTATTCCGATTTTAATATTATATAATACTAATTTTACTAATAACATTTATTTAGTTACAATCACATGTATTTTATTTATTTCATAATAAAAACAGCGTTTGAGAGAGAAAAAATATTAACAACCATGTGAATACGAACGTGAAAGAAAATAAATTAAAATAATATATATGGCTACAATGTCATTCATCATTGTAAATTAATAAATTAAAATAAAGCTCATGTGTTATAAATAGTATTTAATATATGTTAATGCACAACACGTGCATTGCACATTGACCAATTTTGGAAAATGTCACCGTTCGTTTTTCATTTTTTTTTTATGTAAAGACATTGCAAAAATGGTCATTCAAAATTAGCAATGCCACACCATTAAGTACGTGTCTGTCTACACACATAATACAGTCAAAAGCACACATCATACGTTGCACAGACACGAGGACCACCCCAAACGTACAATATCGATTTCAGAAGAAAAACCCACGATTTCCGAATTGGTCCCGGATTTTTTTCGTTACATCGCCATAAAAACATTTTTATTTGACTTTCGGCACGTTGACTTAATTTTAAGCGTAGGCCAAGACGATAAACAGCCATTGTGCGCGTTGTATTGAATACATTTCGCCATATACGGATCTTTTGTCTGCGACGAAAAGTTATAACTTCATTCCAAGCGTCAGCGAAACGCGACGAATTTTACATACCCACAACGCGTAGCATTGTAGATTTTTTCAATAATAAATTTAAATATACTACATGAAGAGTGAGTGTGTATTTCATATTTACTATATGACTGATAATAATCTAAATACACTCTTTAAATAATATAGAAGAATCAACAAGTCATACCTCTTAATATTCTATATAAATTAAAAATAATAATTTTTAATTGGAACGAAAACATTAAAATAAATAAATTGTTTCAAATTAACTGAAAATACTATTTATTTATTTTTTCCGCAGAATATGATTTTTATATACTTAAAAAAGTTAATATGTTAAATGTAGATACTTAGATTTTTACTAAATGCATAATATCATTTATAGAAACAATATAAAAAAGTACCACACAGATCTCTATGATCTCCGTAAGATTCATATATTATATTAACTGATATCTTTATATATTACTCTGTGTTTTATAATACCAAAATATTCTTTAAACCATTTAATTTTTATTCTTTTTTTCATGTATCGCAGATAAAAACAGGTCAACAGTTATTGTAAAGCGCTCGGCTTTTCCCCGCTACATTTAGAAATTAAGCGTATTTTTAATTAACTTCGAACCCACATACTCTATTTTTAGCACCCACATATACAAACACAAGTCATAAGACATAATATAGTATAAGTATGAATAATTATCGTGCGTATAATTGCGGATAAGGGGTCTTTTGTGTGCGGTTTACGACTCAGAAATCGATACTGCATTCGCTGCGCTGAGCGCGCGGAACAAAGAAAATGCATTTTTTCGTGTTTTCTTTGTTGGGACCGTGCCGCTGTGAAATCGGTACAAGTCCCAGGGTGAGCTGCGGAAGAAGACAAGACGAAAGAACAAGACGGAAGAAGAAGAAGATGAGGCTATAAAGAGAGAAAATGCCATTGTCTCCGTTGGTCGGCCGAGCGCGCGCACTCCATGCATCTCCCAAAGATCCGTGTACCATCGATCCGAGATCGTCGATACGGATTGGAATTATTAATTTATTTGGAATATATGTATTTAACAAGATGTAGAAAGTATGAATTTATGTTTAATTGTATATGAAGATGACAACCCAATAAATAAAAATCTGAGAATAGTACATAATCTGCGATAATTTCAATTCTAGCTATAAAATATATTTATTTAGCAGAATCTATCCATAAAATATATTTATTTAACAGTCAAGAAATATTGTACTTAATTCACAATTTTTATAAATAAAATTTATAGCCGCATATATTTACTCAATATATTTTTTTAAATGTGCTTATTTTATAAAATTATCATTATACATAAATATATATATATGTATAATTTATCTCAGCAAGATAGAGTTTTTTTTTTATATATATAAACGTTTGTGTATAAGACTTAATTTTGGTTCCTAAGTTAATGTCTAAGCATCATATATGTGCCACACAACACACAGCAGTGAAACATTTCTACATTAGCACCTTTCTCTCGATCTCAGTTTTGTCATAATGGTAAATTTATGCGTCATTTTGACCAACACAATAAACCTCATGACTAATACCTGAAAGACCTGTGTTTAAATCCCATATGGACACTAATGTTTTTTTAATTTATATTGAGAATTCTGATCCATAATCACTGATTATCTTTGTCAAGATTTTTCTTATCTTACGAATGATCTAAGTCATACATACTTCCATACATCAAATAAGTAATATATATATTATATTTTTTAGGGTTAAAGAAGTAAATGGTATTAAAGCTAAACGTAACCTTAGATGAGACATTACTCCGAATTCTTAGAAACAGCTATGTTTAAGTGAAAACCTCATTTGTAATTGTCGGCAGCAAAAAGTAAAAAAAATACCGGCATTTATAAATATATTTATCAGTAATTCAATAATGAATTTAGGCCGCATTTACCGAAAAACAGTAATTCGTGCCTTAGTCTCAATCCTTTTTATTTTTTAGTAAGAATACACTGGTTCTTAAAAAACTTTAAAAAAATACTGCTTATAAACGATTAAATACTAAGTTTTCTTTCTACGGATTATAATCAATTTCTTTAGTCATTTAAAAACCATTGTCAGGCTCTTCAGTTTTCTGAGAAGAGAACTTGCTCTATAAGTTATTTAGTATTGTAAGATATATCTTTCGAAAATAAAAAATATTGAATTATTCTAAAATAAATATGAAAAAATTCAAATAAGGTTGTAAAAATAAATTACATCTCAATCAGATAAATCTTAAAAGTAACATAGTTTTTAGAAAAGATTGTGTTTTATTTTTAACAAACAGATTCACAATTTTCTAAGCGCATTTTCTCATAAAGTTTTATCGGAAAATCGCAACTGGTAAAAAAATATTAGTAATATAAGAATACATTTATATTGCAATAAATTTTCGAGTGCTGCTCTAGCCTCTGGTATAAAATTAAAAAAAGCATCCAGAAGCGGTTAATCAAAGACAATGATTTTTTAGACTTATTGTTTCAAAATAAAAAAATATCTGGCACCCGTGTTTTCAAAAATATTTTTTTCAACAAAATGGTAATTGAATGAAATAAATGGGAAAGAAAAGTTTTTGTAAACAGTAGTCTTATTGATGTGCATTAGTACTCGTATACAATTAAAGAGCAGCGTACAAAGTATTTTTAGAAGTACCTGAATGTAAGGAAGATTGTTTAAAAGCTTCTTATTCTTTGAAACACAAAAATATACATAAACAGTCAGACGGAACATTGCTCAATTATGTCAAAATTTGACTTGCTAACTTATTATAATATCACATAAATTATAAAAACAACAATAGTTACTACATCTATATTCAACATTTTTAAGGAAAATGTTCCTACTTTTGAATCCTTGAATGTATCAACTTTCAACAATATATAACAGCATAAACTGAGTAATAGAGCATTCAGTTCTACTTTGAATAAACGGGCAATATTTTTCCGGTCTTTTTAATTACCAATTAATAATAAAAATAATAGTAATGTTTCGCGCCCGACCTCTAGGGGGAGGGGGGTTGTCATAGTGTAAATCAGTATATGGTCCAGCAATAATACGATAGTGTGTCGTTCTAGCGACTGGTTAATGACCTTTATTTTATTTTTAATCGCTTCATATGTATACTAAGTATTTAATACGATAAAAATGTGTATAAAAAATAATTCGTTGTTGCTATGCGAATTTATTGAATAAAAATAATATGCAGTTAACTTGTTGAGTCCAACAAATAAAAAATATAAAATAAAAAACAATAAATATATATCATTATAAGAATAATATAAAAAAAACAGTTCTTTCTTTCGATAATACTGGATTTGAAATATCAAGTAATATTGCAATCCCTAGTTGAGATTTACATATTTGACAGATCTGAATTTTTCCCCCTGACTCTCTTTTAATTTATCCAAACCTTGCTATCATGTTAGAGACTAAGGGCGTATTATTTTAGTTCCATGTACTACAAAACAGAGCTCAACGAAATTAAAAATAAAAAATGTTTAAATCCTTATGTACGAATTAAAATAAATCAAAGAGACACTGAATTCAAAATTTACTAAGTGATTAATTTGTATCTTATCTTAGAGATTAGTAAATATATTTTTTAGAATTTCAATAAGGAAAAAATATTTTTTTATAAACATTTTCAGACAAATAATGTGCGTATCAAAAATTTGCAAATATTGGATTTATACAAAAAATAGAAACAATTTTGAATTAAAAAACTAAACCAAAATAAAAAGAGCTTTCCATATACATAGTTATAAGTCAAAACCACTTTTAATCATATGCATGATATAATATAATACAACTTTAAAAAAATCTAATTGTTCTAAAAATATTTTTATAAGATGTTCAAGCATAGAACCCCATACACTTATTTGGAAGATTTTCTAGGAAATGTATTTTTTTAATTAAATTTATGTATTTTATTATATGTAGATCCATTTCGTCCCAAGCTCCGACACCATGGCAGGCATTCCTCGCGTAACTGATCAGTTAAATGTTTCAATCCGCCACCCAGGTGAGAGTTGAAAGAGAGGACAGATGAAAGAATAAGAGGCACTATGTGTATAGTATCGAGGGAGGAGGGAAAAGCATAGCTCTACGCCCTCTTCGCCCCCGCATCAAAATAACGCAATACCTGTTTCATAAAAAAATACTATCTATAATCTCTTAACTAATAGTTAAAATTGAATAATAATATTTTTTTAATAAGTGACGCTGATACAATTTCAGATAGTTACTCTTCGAGTTACACAGAATTTCTTACAAAAAAATAACATTGCATCATTAGTCTTTATACCCAGGTATTGATTTTTTGTCCATGCCTTGCAAAACAAAGATGTTTAATTTTAAACAATGAACAATGCCATATGGCGAATAAATTAAGTTCGCATCGATCGTAAATTACACGGGCGACATTTATATAGTAAATTGCTCAATATGGACGTCAACATTTTCGTCCGTCTACACGAGATTTTTTTTTACAGTTTTTGGGTGTAAAAATAAATTCCTAATATATATATATAATAATATCTAGGTACCTTGAGATCCATGAGTGCCGATGTTTGCCGAAGCTAAAATCTCGGCGCCATCTCAAAAGACAGATCAAACAGGAAGTGAGATGTTTATTATCCTTCTAAGGTGTTGATGCTCAATATCCGCGGCCATGAAAGGTAAACAGCCGCCGAAGAATTCTCTTAAAGTGCAATTTCTAGATAACTCGACGTTGGAGAAAAACGTTATTTTTTATATATTTAATTTATATTAAGACCCAAAAAAGCAACAGGTTGACAAAAGCATATCTCCATAAAGAATCTAAATCACTCTGTAGAAAAAAGGAGTCCGCAACAAATCGAATGCATCTAAGCAATTTTAAATAATTTGCATACAGATTTGTAACTGTCATTTTTATGTGATTAATAAATAAAACCTCAGGTGTAATCTTTGGGGAACCCCAGCGGTGAAATACTTTTTTAACTATTGGCCACCATAGGTTACAAACTGTCTACGATCGTTCAAATAACCGAATTAAATCACCCGAGCAACCAAAATCCAATTTTTTTAATACTAACATAACAAACCTTGTCAAAGGCTTTCTCAAAATCCGTACATACTACATCTACTTGAATTCCCGCATCGAGAGATTTTGTCACCGTTTTGGTAAAAGATAGAAGTTTAGTAACAGTGATTGATTATTTTTTTAAGTGCAGGTTATGCATAATGTGTAATTTGTTTTTAATTTCACGCCTTTGTTTCAATGACCTCGTTAAAATAATAAAAGTTGTTTCTTAGTGTAAATATTGCAATTATATATGCAAATTAGATTATGTAGAGAATATTAAAAAAGTAGGTCACATTAAACAATATGGTAGGAAAAAGAATAAGATGAGACAGTACAAGTATAAATTTATTTACATATTAAAAAGTATTTACCAATATAAAAATGAATCAGAAATGTGCTTACTATTAAATACTGGACTCAGTGCTTCATGAAATAATTATACATTATTCTGTATATATTCGAATAACGTCTCTAATAAAAAACAATAATCTAATCCTTAAATAAAAATTTAGTAAATACATATATGATACATATAAATATTTTACACTTAGTTATTAAATATAGAATCATATAATTATACATACAAAGAAGATTATTAAATCTTATTAAGGTTAAAAATGTTGATAAGTGTAGAGTACGCTCGGGACAAGGATTCCGGTTTGTTATTGTGTGCGTGAACATAAAAATAGATTAACTAATTGTAAAAGTATGATTGATAGATTAGAATGGTTAAATGTTCAAGAAATATTTAGTATGAATGTTTTAGTATTTATATATAAGTTAGAAAATAATATGTTACCAAAATATTTTAATAAGTATTTAATAAGAAATAAAGATGTACATAAATATAATACTAGAAATAAAGAAAATTTAAAGATAATTAAGTATAAGAAAACGAGTACGGCTAGGGGAATTATGTACGGAGGTTTTTATTTATATAATAGTCTTCCAAGAGAAATCCGAAACAGCAAAAATATAACGGGTTTCATGAATGGAATAAAAAAACACCTTCGTACATATAGAAATAAATTATAATATTAAGACTTTATTATTGTATATTTTTATTTTTTCTTTCTGTTATGTATTTTTTATATATTTTTATATATGTTTACTAAATTTGTTAGATGTAAAGATTAGCTATTAAGCTAAATAAATTAATAAAATAATTATAAATAACTGTGTGGCTCAAAACAATTTCGCTCAGAATATTTAATTTTTTTATTTTAAAAGAAAATATATGTTTATTTAACATACATACATTTGAGCTAAGTTGGAAATTTCAACGGACAATTAAAAATATACAATATAATCGAAGAAACCAGACATTGATGCTATTAAGTAAATATTTGCAAAATTCAATATCTTTCACTAGTCAAAAAAATAATGAAGTCTTTAGCTATTCTTCAAAAGCAAAAAGATATAAAATGAGGAAAGAAATTATTCGCAGATTGTTTAATGGTTCGACGACTCTATTAAATCATTAGAATCCATTGAATAAATTAAAAAATTATCATTGGCGCAACGATAAGAATAATAACTTTTTTAAGCATTACAGAGAATAGTGTAAAAAAAACCAACAACGTACAGATTAATGGAAAAATAATTAAAATATTTTAATCCACGGGTAAGAGAACGAATAACTTAGTGTATATTTGAAGCCTTGATATCAATTAACCCAGATATGCCCAAGAAATTTTGTTCTCTTAAAATTTCATTTATAAATAAAAAAACAGTAGCACGAGTTTAGTGACCTACCCATGGGACAGTGGGCATATATGGGTTAAACAAATATCAACACAAAATTATTTGAAATAAATCACTAAAGAAGATCGAACTTCTGTGCCACACTGCACTTTAATGACAAATACCAGCGTTGACGAATCAGCGACTGTCCTTAAAAGAGAAAGCGAGACAACAAAGTACACGCTACATCGCTTCTCCCTCTCATATACATGTACACGCACACAATGACAAACCGGCATCCTTATCCCGAGCGTACTCTAACCCAAAAATATAATGAATGTAACATGTAGCCTTAAAAATGTATATTATAGAAACGATTATAATATATAAATTATACAAACTAGCACAAAAATAATCCAACATTACTACAATATCAAACGATCTATAAATTAATAATTTTTATTTTAAGCCTAAATTTTAGCTTTAAATTAATTAATTTTGCCCTCTCTATTATAATATATAATTTTAAAGTCAAAGCAAAAAGTTCTAATATTTATTGTATAAAATAAAGACAGTTTTGTAATACTTTTTAATTTTATGTATTAATATTTAAAAAAATACGCTTAATTGACAGATATGTAGTGTTATAACTATTGTATTAAATAAAACTAAAAAAACTATTTTTAAAACAAAACTGTTCAATAACAACTAAACTGATAGTCTTTACTAAAATCATAACATAGAAAATAAAGAACTTATCTTATGTTACGATTGAATTTATAGTAAGTAGATTCAATCATAATAATTTGATAGATATATCACTAAAAAATTTTCACTGAAGCGTTTAATCTATATATTTAAAATTGATATTATGTAGAAATTTAATAGTACGCTAAACAGTCAAATATTAAATAAAATTTATTTGCTTTTCTTATAATAAAAATATGTATTTTTATGTTAAAATCTTTGACATTTTTTTACATTAGGAGGTCAACTTTTCAACTAAATACAGATAGTATTCTTAAAAACAAATATACTTAAATATACATTTACGTAATTAAAGAAATAGTACAATTCACAGTTTGTTCTATATTAGAAAAACCTCTAACTATTAATATAAAAAAAATATGTTTTAAACAATAAATTTTTTCCCTATTTTCCGAAAATGTTCAGAATCCTTTTAATATAACATTTCATTGTTCAGACTATTTTACATCTTCATGAAAGTTGCAAAATACTATTTAAATTAATGGTATACATAATTTTAGAAAATTTGATTTATTCTTGCGGAAGTCGATGTAAATGTACGCACGCAATTTATTGTGCGATATGAACCAGATACACGCTCGTTATCTCTCCATATTGGGCTTTTTCTGATCATAAATCATACCTAATGATACCGAAGCACGGGAAAGTGTTTATTTGTTTATTGAAATAAAAAAATATTGCAATATTAACGTTATTATTTATAAAAAAGTATTGGAAATTTCAGTTGGGCAGAAACAGTTTCACGGTGGGCGTTTTATGAAGAAAAAGAAGACAAAACGACTTCGGATGCTACTTCTTCATCTCGCGAATGAGCGACGAAGATATATTCAGTGAAGAACGACTTGAATCGAGATGATACAATACTTATAAGTTAACTCAGATACGTATTGTATGCGCGCGCATACATTGAAAATAATAACTGGCCTTTATTAGTGTACTACATATTATAATGTATTATCACTGGAAATTTTTTACCAAACCTACAACGCTTTTGCTCAGTTATCCCATATTTTAAATCCGTAAGGAATTGCTACTATAAAGATGAACATAAATAATTTAAGATTATACTATGCATACTGTATGACAGAAAATTTAATTTAATGCAACTCTATTTTAGCCTAAATGCTCCTCAATTTATTTCAACATCGCTCTCTCTATGAGGCGTTGTTATATTTTGATCTTAATACATATTTTTGTTGCTGGATATTTATACTTTCAGTACACTTATAAAGGCCCGCAAAGTCGGCACGGGCCTGCCAGCCCGCTTCTGTGCAATTCCCACGGGCCGTGCCACTTGCCCCCTGCCTCCGGCCCTGCAACAGACACACCCGACACACACATGTCACTAAACTATTCACTTCACTTACTATACTTACTGATATGCAAGTGTGTGTGAGCTTTAATTATTTAACATATTTTTATAGTACTTACTTAATTAATATATGTACATTTATACTTCATATTTGTATTTATATACATACATATATGTATGTAGTAAAAATCAAAATGACTCGGTAATTATATCAAAACAATTAAATGTATAAGAAAATATTAAGTCTGGAAATATTTAAGCAAATGACTTCTCCAAATAAAACCTGCATTTCTCTAAATTGCACGATAAGTAATGTAACAATTTAACATAATTTATCTTATTTACAGGGTTGTTACGCGTCTTATTTCTCCCGGATATAATGTTTCTAGAAATTAAAAATCAACCTTTTTTAAGCTCTTACGACAGACAAGATAAAATTAATTTTGAATAAGTTTACATTTTACTTTAATTTATGAAACTTTATTTAGTAAAAATGAGTTACAAAACTAAAAATTATATATAAAAATCATAATAAATTAAGATTCACCCAAAGAAAAATCTTACAATAATTCCAATATATATTATATATCATAATCAATCATAGAAATTCAATGAAATATGAATTTTTGGTATTATGTTAATTCAAACATAAAATGAAAGTTCTCAATCATTGTATATTATTCAACTCCATTATTAGATGATATTTTCCTGGACTTTTACAATATAAATATATTATCACTTTGTACAAAAAATTGCAAGTGTTCAATATAATTTCTTTTTTTCTAGTGGTTAGAAAAAGTAAAAATAACTTCAAAAATCATAACAAATTTAATTAATATTATATACATATATTCAGGCCTGCCGAGAGGAGGGAGGGAGAGGAGACAAATTCCCGGGACCCGAAATTCGACCTTAAATAATAAATCTAAGATAAACTACAGTTGTTTGAGATGTATGTACTGGTGTATTTAAGATATAAGTTTCTTCAGCCTTTTTTAAACATACAATGAATAAAATGAACGGAACATTGCCTTCAAAAGCACCCACTTTCTAGGTAGTACATTATTATTCAAAGGGATGGATTGTAGTTTTTTTACACGGCTCTGTTTATGTTAAAATTTTCTTTCAAATTATTTTTTACTTTATTGCTTTTTGAACTTTTAAAAAACATTAGACATGAGAGGAAATATTTAACGAATTTTAATTAGTAGCAGTAAAATTAGGTATTCGATCTGAAAATTCAGATCGAATATATATGGTAGAAGCAAATAAATAACGAAAAATCAATAACTTTACAAAATCGATAAGTTTACAACAGAAAAATAAATAAATAATATATTCAGTTTCATGTGGATATTCCTAAAGAAAAATCTAGAAAAAAATAGTCTAGAATCTATCCCGAAAATACTTTTTTTAAATATGTCGTTTCAGTAAAATCATATCTGAATACAGTTTCAGCAGTAAACATATATTTTTACCCCTAAAAATATAAATTATCTAGCAAGTTGTAGTAAAATTATATGATTTCAACTTTTCCATTATATATGTAGTAATATATATATTTACATACTTATCATTAATTATTTACATCTGATATATAAATGTTACAATGAATGTGTATTTTTTGATAAAGTTATATTTTCACTAATAAAGTCCAAATACATTTTTACCAGTAGATACATATTTCTACTAAATATTATAGCCATCCTTATCAATATTACTATGGACTTATAATAGAAGCGGGCTGATCAAAGTATATTCAAACCAAATTTTGGTCCATTGAAGGTCGCAAAAACAATAATCACTTCTCAGAAGGCAAAAATTCACGTCAAAAGCAATAAAATCGGGTTTGTGTGAACGTTTTTGATAATTGTTTTTACGACCTCTTATTGCCCAAAATTCGGTTTAGATGTACTTTATTCGATTTTCACTCGTAACATTGTTAAAAAAAGTCCTGATATAATACATAGAATCATTGTTTTCCCATGGCTCTCAACGGTCCTGCATATATTCAAAATAAAAATGTAAATTAATACGAATTTTTACTATTTTTCTGAATCAAACTTGGTTTTTTAACTTCATTATCGTATAAACCACTTTTACTGGATTTTATACACACATAAAAATGCATATGTTTTTCCTACATTTTTTTTTTAAAGTAAACATTATTTTAAAAATCTAAATAAATTATGTACTCTTCAAAAATTAATCTTAAAAATAATCAGTATATACTATGTATCTTAATCAAGCATAAAAATGTAATTTTATATAAATTTTGGGTATTTTGCTAAAACAAGTTCTTAACATATATTATTTAACTCCATCATTAAATAAATTATGTATTTTATGATTTTTTATAGAGCAAATAACACTATTTATTTTTATTCTACAGTAAAAAGAACAGCAAACATATTTTTCTAGTGCTTTTTTAAATTACATTAAATTTTATTCCACAAAAAATAAGGCTCAATAAATCCAATATATACTATCTATCATAATAAAACATAAATATGTAATTGAATATGAAATTTTTATATTTTTTTTAATCAAACATCAAATTTAAATTATTTAACTTCATTATCGGATAAACTACTTTTTCTGAAAGTCATGATATTTTTAGGATTTTTATAGAGAAAATTACACTATTAATTATATTATCATTTTTTACAAAATCAAAACAATTTTTTTCTAGCGGTTTTTAAAGTTACAAATATTATAAAAATCATAATAAATTGTAAAACAGTCAGAAACTAAGCTTTAAATAGATTTAATATATTCAAAATAAAAATGTAATTGAATACGATTTTTTATTGTTTTTCTGAATCAAACATCATCACAAAATATCTTAACTCGATTTTTGGATAAACCACTTTTGAGGAAGTCATGAAATTTTCTATATTTTTTTATAAAAAATAACGCTATTTTATTTATATTATATTTCATCTATATTCAACATAAAAATTTAATTAAATACGATTTTTTATTGTTTTTTTTTAATCAAACATCTAATGAAAGATTTCAATTTGTATTAATTTACTCCATTATTTGATAAACAACTTTTTGTGAATTTTTATGAGGAAAAAAACATTTTTAATAACACTTTGTACAAAATTAATGTAATTTTCGTTATTTAAAAATCGTAATAAATTATGAGCTACCCAAACCATAAGCAAAAATATTAAGAGTCAAAATCAAATATAAAAAGTAATGAAATTTTAATTTTAGATGGTCAAACATTATATTATTTAACTCCTTTATCAGATAAACCACTTTATCAGAAAGTCAGGGAATTTTTTAACACTTTTATTATCACTTCATACAAAAAAATTGCAAACATTTTTTCTACTGATTTTTTTATACTAACACATCATATTAATTCATAATAAATGGTAAAACTTTACTTAAAATAAATTCAATATATTATATGTCATATTTAATATTAAAATATAATGAAATATGAATTTTGGATATATTTTTAAATCAAACCTCAAAGTTCTTAACTTATATAATTTAACTGCATTGTCGAATAAACCTTTTTTTTTAAACAATCCGATTTTCAGATTTTTACAAAAAGAAGTATTACTATTTCTTATAAATATTTTTTAGCTGTTTTTAAATTTAATACAATAAGTATTTTTTTTAATTAAACACCAATCGAAAAAACAGCATCTTAATAGTCTAAATTTCATAGCCAATACTAATGACATGTTTGAAAGTATAAACATACATAAAAAAAATAGTTTTTCCAGTAATATTATTATTATACTAGATGTTAGGCTTCTCAATCGTAACATTGCTTTTACGTTAATGTAACTCATAACTCATTCGTTTTATTTATTGCGAATATGCCATACTAAATTATTTTTATTTATTGCTAATTCAGTTAATTTGTATAATTTAAATATCATACTACGAATAAAAAAAAATTTGAGAGCCATTAAACGGTAGAATTTTAATATAAAAATATTATTAGTCCTTCTAAACTATATATTCTTTCTACTAATAATTGCCTTAAATTATAATACAAACAAGTTTAGCAAGTCAGTAAAAGAATATTTATTTTAGTTAAAAAAATAAAATAAAATCTAAAACATATTGCAAGTGCAATTAAAAAAACTTCCTAATTAGAATATATTTCAAGCCTAAATGAACATAAACACGTTCATAAGCATTTGACATTAAACTACTCAAATTTACTATTCAATAAAAAAATAAAAATACAATATGAGTAATATGACATAAGGACGAATATTTGACATTTGCATTGGCTAAAATTAAATTCACGCTCGAGAGAGCGCTTTTAAAACGGTATTTGTTATTTTTGAGCATGATTTATAGCCGAGCGGAGAAAATGGCGTCTTTGCCATATTTATCGTGTGCGAAACGCATAAATTATATTAATTAAATTTTAAGAACCGCTGACGTTGACTCTTAACACGTCTTAAAATTTTCTGTTCGTTTTTGGCCAGTTTCCGTGATTTAGAACCTTGGAGGAAAAAAAATGACTTAAATTCGCGGATTACTCATACGTGGCACAAAAGTGAAGAAAAGCGAACCGTATATAGGAATTGGTGGTGAATAAATAAGCCGGAAAAAATATATATATATAGAACCGTCACGTCTGTGCGTCAGAAACTATAGAAAAAGGATGAAAAATAAGGCCCGCCTCGTTGTGTCTATCCATTGTGCTTTTTTTTTGCCTCGCTCCGGCCCTGGACTCGTTCGTCGTCTTGGCAAAGTTGTCAACCGTTTGTGTGTGTCAAGATGAAAAATTCGCGGCTAACAAAGATGGCTCGGTTCGGTTCGACTCGGTTCCCACGATTTCGTTTCGTACGACTCATAGGACGCGGCGCGTGACCTTTGCTTGACCTTGTCGAATTTTCAGACGGTCTCTCGACGGCGAATATACAAAATGAAGAAAAGCAAAAAAAGAACGGCATCCTTCGAATACTAATTAATACGTTCGAACGTGTCTATCGAACGTGTGTGACCTTCTTTGCAATGTCGATATATTTCAATGCAATTACATATAATGTGTGTGTGCATCGAGTAAACCTTTAACGTTTTTTTGAAAATAATATTAGTACCTATATATTTATTGTGAAATATGGTAGTTAAATGAAAGGTCGAAATCATTATAATAATAAAATTTCACTTCCTATAGATATAAATTTTAATTTGGCTATCGGAAAAATTTACAAATAGATTAACTTCGCTTCGACTAACTTCGATTAACTTCGCAAAACGAGCATTTTTAAAAATCTATTTTGCTTTGATAAACGATCGATATCTTGCAATGCAAGTAGTACGTTTTGCCTCACTTTCTCCCCAAATAAACATATGATTCTTCTTGTAGTAAAGACATACCTTTTGGAGAATAATTTGTTACTCAAGTTTTTTTGATTATAAATAATGCTTCTGTTCATCTTTTAGACATTTAAAACGACTTTGAATTTTAAGTTCTTTAACAACTTAACGCCCGAGGACTCGTATATGAGTCTTAAAAGAACATTGTTTAGTGGCCGTGAACTCAAGTATGAGTCCTGCGTCATGAATTTTCTTTTATTAAAAAAATACTAGAATACAATCAAGTTTGGCTCTATATAATAATCAGAAATGATAGTATACTACTTTTACGTACTATCAAATGAAAAATAAACTATATTTTACTGCAAATTTTTCAATCAAAAAAATAATATTTTATGTTACACTTCTTGAAAAGAAATAAATTTTAGGGTCAAACTGTCTGGCTAGGTAAGCATAAAATTAATCCAATTAAAAAAATCGAAACATCCCGGTTAATAATACGTCAATTCATAATTTTTTTCAACCTAAAATTCTGTATGTTATTACAAGGTTAAAAGGTGAAATTGTTACGGGATATGTAGATATAGATAACACATTAATCAAAGAACTTTCAAGCAATTGCATCCATTAACTTACGAACATTTTTACCGGCTGTTTATTATTTTGAAATTTCCTCACCACTTAGAAAACCGCAATGATTCACAGATTAAGAAACCAGGGGGGCAAAGCTACAATTCGGATAAATTATCGCCGTATTAGTTTATTGGAAAATAATTGTAAAAAATTATATTAATACACTGAAAAGAATCTCTGAGGAATAAATTCATATGCGAATAAATATGTATTTTTCATTCCTAATATTTTGTGTAAATTGAAAATTGTTGCAATGCTTATAAATCAGTTATTTATAATTAATATGTATGTTTAAATGCTTCTATATTTTTTGTATAAACGATTTATAAAAAATATCCGGTTATAATATAATATAATTTGCACTCACCAAATTTTTCGGCGTCCTTTTTCTGCTTACAACTGTCACGGACACATTTATTTTTATCACTACACTCACTATCACTATTTATATTTATTATTTACACTTTTTTATTTACACTATTCACATTTTTTGATACGTATAAAAACATTCGTTATTTTGAACAGGAATTTCACACTTTCTTATTATATGTTCAGAACAATCACGACATTTTCTTCTCACATAAATCTCCACACATTTTATTTTTATTCGCTAATGGTTATTCAGCTTATCCGAAAGCTTTTCTAGTGGCTCGACAACATGAGCACTGCAAGATGTGGTAGAAATTGGTAAAATGTCTTCAGAATCGATAGATTTCACTGAATTCTGCATTCATCATTTAGCCTTACTCAAAAGAAAATCTTTGAATTTAATTTTACTATTACGATTCCAATTTTGATAGACACTGAATAAATAAAACAATGCACATTAAAATAAATAAAAAACAACCGTTTTTGTTTATTCCATTGTTTTTTGAAATATTAGGTAACTATGTAGGCATTGATAGCCGCGATCAATACTTCATATATTTATCACAGTCCATTATAGATTGAGGCTTATATATTGTAAGGCTGGTCGTTCTGGTTTTTTCTAGTTTAAAATTGTTCCTAAAAGGTTGCATCTCTTTCGTCCATTTTGGGGTGCTTGAAAATATATTTTTTTAATTAAAATCACAATCACAAAAGATCATATGTTTCGGTCGATAATTTGGAAGAGCAATCCTTCTATTATAAAATGAATTTTTTTATCTGTGTGGAATTCCCCAATACGGGGTGCTTCATATACTCTAATAGATGAATTATTAAAAGATATGTCTCAATATATTTATGCAAAAAATCATAAGGAAGCTACATATTTATTTCAATAAAATATCTTAATTGGTTTACAAGGGAATTTACATTATTCTACGAAATCACCCGGCCACCAATCAAAGTTCGGCATAAAAACCCGGGCAGTAATCTGTTAAGATCAAGTTTCTTTTTTCCAATACCACTCCATTAGTCTAGCCCGTGGAACAGCAGGGCATTTCGAAATTCAAAGATGCTTTGAAGTGACCTAATAAACAAATCTTACTATCAGAGACTTTTGGAAAAATCTTTTCCACAGCAGTAAAGTATGGGTTTCCAAGAGAAAAATTAAATTTGTACGAATACTTTTAAAAATTTTACAACCGCTGCATTTTTTTATTTCACTGCATAAAAAGGGTGGTTCTATGCCAGATGCTTGAAAATACGCATGGTGTTTTGGAAGCTTTTAATACAGGTCGAAAGTGTTTAAATGATGAAAAAAAGTAGCTTTATTTACATTTCTCTAAAAATTATAATAAAATATTATCAACGAAATGTCATTGCATTTTTGTGGGCTTAGTACAGTTTATTTTCCATTTATTTTATTTTATTTTTAAAGCTGGTATTGTACCCCAAAGTTTTTTTTAATACAATAAAAACTTATTAGTTTGATAAACAAATACTTAAAACAGTTTTTTCAGTTAAAGTTCATTTTTTCTAATAGAAAATTAGCAGCGTTTTATAAAAACAATGTAAACATAAAATCATATGTTAATATATCTAATGAAAATAGCAGTTTATTAATGAAATATACTTACGCTGCATAGATTGTATTTTATTTTGATATTTTCTTAATATAAAATAGCACTAAAACATTAAAAAAATAACGGTAAATTTTTTTTTCTGCTTTAATTAAAATTTAAATAGAATATTTATATATTTGCAATCGATCATATTTAATACTTACTAACTTCTGTCTGCAGTAATAAATACGATCATATACTTATAAGTACTTTAATTAATATCATTAGATTAAAATAGTATGACGTTGTCTGAAAGTATATTAATCTTTAAAGCGTCATAGCTCTTGATGAAAATGACATTGCAAGTTAAAATAATTTCGTAAACCTAAAAATTACGAGAAATATTAATATGTAAAAAATCCTAATTTTGTAATTGTCTTGTCACCCAATTTTTTCTTTTAAAATTAGGTTGCTAAGCTTTTTTTTTGTTTATTGATTTATGTTAGTTACATTGTAAAGTGCATCGTTTTATTATATATTTTATTTCAAATTGAGTTATTGATATTAGGATATCATCAAAATGGAATATAAGCTAATACAAGTGTTTTGTATGTGCTCAAAAAATATGTTGAAGCAGCTGCAACCAGAGACGTCATATCAGATTTTTCCAGGGGAGGGCAATAGTTGGCAAGTCAGTGATCATTTTTTTATTAGTATTTTATTAAATGACAAGCATTTTTCTGATCGACTTTAAAGAGGGGCAAATGCCCCTAAATGATGTTTAGAATAAACGTCCAAAGTCTTTTCTATGCTACAAATAAATATAAAAATTAGCCACCGTTGCAAAATATTTTCTGAAATTATATTATATGCGAAATTAAGTTTTTTTACACAATCTGTGTTTGTTTGGCGCAAGTTCTTAAAAATATATTGCATTTAAAACCTTTAATGATTTTCTAAAATCAGCTAAAAATGTTTGCAAAGAAATTAAGAAATATGTTTTTAATGAATCACACAACTTTAATCAAATAAAATAAAGTCAATACATAATACATACATCGTATCATCATATAATTGTTATTTTTGTTTTTATTTTACAATTCTTCTCATTTTTCATATTTGTTCTTTTAAAATTAAATAATAAATATTTTAAGTGTACTTAATATATTTATAATTTTAATATATCAAATTGTATTTTTTACTCATGCGAAATCACATTTTTTTTTCAATAAAATAAAACCCACTTAAAACAGCTTAAAAATGGGTGCCACATGAAATGAATCAATACAAAGCAATCACCGTTACGAAGTTTGTTCTGTGCTTCTTTTATTTAACAGAAACGATTGATTTAATAATTGTATTGCAACTTACTACAACAAAAAGTCCCATAGTGATTTGATAAAAATTAAGCCCCGATTAATTTGACTAAACAGAAATTATAAGGCGGTAACTGGCGAAACTATTACAGCTTGTGTTATTGTTAAGAAATTTACTGACGTTAAGTCTTAGCACTGGCAAATAAAAAGATCCAATTCATTTACACGACACGATTTGAGCTATGAAATATTGCCTCATCCGCTATACTCACCACATGTCTTGCTGATAGATTATTACCAGTTTAAGTTTGATACTTCAAATTTTCTGTAGGGCAACGTCTTTAACAACTTATGTAATAATAAAATCTAATGATTGCTTATTTCAATTAATAATGTAACGCGTCTTAAGGATCAAAAACATCTCACCAGAGCCTCCCTCCTTCCTTTCCCGTAAAAATACCCAACTGCTTTCAGACAAGCCATTTTCCCGCAGTCATTTTCGTGGCCTGCGATCCGGGGCCACGATTAAGACCATGACCGAAATTAATTTATTCGTTGCCGCGCCGGTCACGTGACCGGCGGCCCCCACAATAATTCAACGTCCCGGCATTATGGTCCGTGATAACAAAGTATAAAGAATGATTGTGATGGCTCATTACGAGCATTATCGCTGAGAGCTCAAAGGGATTCCTCGCCAATCGGTTCCAGCTGTCAAGTCTACGGCCAATTGAAGACTTTCATGGCTGTCTGGAGCCGCCGAGGCCAGAGCTGCTCAACGTCCAAAGGCACAAAGAACCCCTTTCTATCATGCCATCAATACGTATTATAAATATGTTCATATTGTATGTTTGAATGTACATAGAATAACGTTTCTGTTCTAAGAAGCGAGCAATAGAGCAATCCGTTATATAAGTTTGAAATTATTCGCAAGACGCCTTTGCGCAAGTTGTTTAGAGCCGACAGAATGAAACAGTAATTTTAGTAATATACTTTTACCTAATTATTTAGTGAATTATTTTAAATGAATGGAACAATAACAAGTATTTTTAAATATAGGTTATATTTAGTATGAATCTATGTAACCTCAGATATATTTAAATAATAATTTAAATACTAAAGTTAAATCTTACATGTGTTTAGTGACCTAACTAGGCTTAATGTAATAATGATAAAGTCGCTCATAAAGGTACTATATCTATATGTTTTAATAGCAACAGTTCAGAGTCATGTCGGATTGTTGATCTTGGGTCATCATGAAGAGTAGATAAGACAGCGCACTCTCTTTTTTCTTCGCCTGCCGTTCAGTACTCATCTTTGACCGGTTGTCCCCATCGAAGGCATCCTCCAAAAAGAACCTTCAACGGCACCTGCCACCGAGAGAGCAGACTTTCGAGTTGCCTCCATGGAGCAAAGCCCTTCTTTAGAATGTCATTTATAAGCATACGCCTCCTAATATTTTTAGAACGGCGGCACCAAAACGCACCCCGCTTACAATAGCCTCTAGTTGGTGCATCTCTGATAAGGGTTTCAAAAAACCGACCGAAAGAAAAAAACTGTTTTTCGTTATTTTTACGAATAAAAAACGTTTAAATCCGTTATTTTTTAAGTTTTTAGGAACAATCGCAGTTTGCAAATATTGTAACAAAGAAACTAAACTTTTATTTCGTCGTTCTAATATTCTACCAATCATACCTAATACTTTAACGCCAATTTCTAATGGTTTTAGAACGTGTACCATTTTATCTAAAATTGTAAAAATAATGTCATTATACAAATTTTCATGACTAAGATCTAACAGACCTTTTCTAATGCACTAATCTAAGAAACTTTTATAACTAAGTCCAACTCTAGATTATTGGTTAGTTTGAGACTTTTGGTTCAGATAATCTTTCAAGCTTTAAGTATTTAATATATGCTAAAATTTTGAAATGCCTTGATACAACATAAATATTTTAGATGTTAGATAAATATATTTTTTCTTTATCATTGCATTATAATTTACTCCGTATATTCTGTAACGAAAATAATATCATTTATCGCCAGATAAAATATATTTGCCACACAATGCATAACAGAAGTTTTTGCCTTTATAGTGAATTTATGAGCCAGTTCAATCAGATTTTATATTTTGGGCTTATTAAATACTTCTTATAGAATAAGTCTCGCTTTAGCTAATTTGTGATAGAAAAAATTGTTCCACTTTAAGATCACAAAACGTTTTCCTTTTAATGTTTAAAATTATCTGCCGAAACGGGAAAAAGTCTCAACTGCGGCATCATGACGGTGTTGTTTTTGGACAAAAAATCACGCATTGACACTTGAATGTGAGCCGGTGTGTTATTGTAGTGCAAAATCTTAGAACTGGATGTCCACAATTCTGGTCGTTTTATCCTGATTGCTTCACGCGAACGGCAAAAAACTATAAGTTAATACCACTACTGATTGGTCAAATTACGAATGGTGAGAATTTGTATCGGACTATACTATTTTAATTAAATAAAACAGTAGGAATAACCTTGACATTCGATCGGACTTGACATGCTTTTTTTCTCTTGGCTCTTTGTGGTGCTTCTATTACAACGATTTGACCTTTGTTTCAATGTCAATCATTGTCATTGGCGATTTTCTTTAACAAATGCAAAGCAATTGTTTTATAAGATACCAACTTCTTCAGAAATCATCCAGAGAATATTAAGCAAAATATTAGCACATTTCAACGGTGATTGCTGGGATAGATCAAAAGAAAGAAACGTTGGTTTCTGCGATCTTTTGCTAGTTCAAAGTAAATCGGCCTCCTCTTGATGGCGTTCAAGTTTTAAAGTTCGGGTGCCTTGAACCCTTGAATGCTAATGTTCAAGTATGTGTTAGATGAAGTGTCAAAGGGAAAATCCTCAGACGAAATGTCTGAGTGGAAATGATCCTTGGTTGCCAGCGTGACAGTATTTACATTCATGGTCTCTCCATGGTGAATTTTGCAATCCGCACTTTTTCGGTGTGACGACCAGTTATTGAAGGGTGGCGAATTTCTCTGAAATAACTTGCCGTTGGCCGATAATTAAGGAAATAAATGTTTAAACTTATATTATTTATAGTGCGTATCTTTTTTTAAAATACGTTTAATTCAATAATATGAATAATTTCACAGACATATTAATTATATATATTATAAATGTTACTGGTTTATAACCATTTTCATGTTTACAATTAGTTATTAGCTAAATTCAATATAAAAAAAAGAATATATAAACAAAACTTTTGTGGTTATAATTTAATTAATCTATTAAATGGTCTCACACGGTGTTTCGTTTTTCAACAAAGAAACCTATTTTTTCTTTAAATGTTAAAGCACTTTTATTGCAAGTGGAACTGACCCTTTTTTATTATTATGATGTGCGTTTACCCTTCCAAATATAAATAGGAAGTGTTTAAGTTGATCAACCCGACAAAAATTCATTGCAACTTATTTTTCTGTATTTTTCAAACAAAAATAGAGTGACACAATGCGTCGTCAATACTTGGCTTTCAAACTCAAATTACGCGTTAAATATGACTGATAACTGATATGCGCATTACATACAGTAGTAAAAGTAGGATATTAGTATATAAGTTCATACCTCCAAACAACATTCCCCTGGCCGTACTTATTTTCTTATACTTAATTTTTTTACTAAATTCATTATTGAAGTTATATACAACTTTCATAATATTATCACCTATGCCATAAATTAAAATGTATTTTACAAACATATGTATTTAACATATCATTAATATATATTATAAACAACAATGGTCCTTATTTGGGGGCTGTGGTACACCGTAATAATATTATTTTCTCTTTGGAATAAACTTTGGAATAGAATTAAAATATGAAAAAGAATAAACCAATACGTAAGATAAATGGGTTATGCGAAATATAGTGTATGTTATTTAGATGACTGATTTTTTTGTAAAGACGTTGTTTTTATTATATGTCTTTTGTTTTAATGGTCGCAATGGTGGCAAGCCCTTTTAAGCAAAGTTAAAATATGTGTTATTTAAATGAAGTAAATGTATATATGAGATTCAGGGCGCCACTCGTCGGAACATTTAACAATCGCTGGTTTTCGGCTCGGCTCGTTCGTCTCGATACTCTTATGTACGCTTGCATACGCCCACAGCTTTTTCTCGATAGGGGTAAGGGCATATATTCTTGCATAATTGGCGACCACTTTATGGTAAAGAGTTATTATGTATTTTTAAGTTCGAAACACCCTCAATTAGCGTCCGCATATATCGCCTATTTCGAGATGGCCGATGGACGGATTCTTCTTTGGCGCTCGCGTGACTCGGGATTAGGCCAAAAGTTAATAGTGCCGATTTTAGACCAAAATATAGGTTATCTTGTGTTTGGAGACGGTGAAAAAAATCACTCAAAAAATATCAGCACGCGCGCAAGAATTTCGCTAACGCCAAGAACGACGCCTGTCAAAGGTTAGGATTTAATGATATATGATTAGAATGTGCGTTATTAAAAAAGGGTGAGCTTTGATATTGTTAAAATTCCTTTTAGAAGAAGTATTTTTAAATAATAAAATAGTTTTTTCTACGTAAAATATAATACATGATCTAAGTCGGCAACTTATGCATTAAAAACTGTGGGGTTTATTTCCATTTGTATCCTAATATGCTTTAAAATCTATCGTGTCTGGGAGGTCGGAAGTAGAAATTTTAATATGATTATTCTTCCTATCGATCATCACAGATTATATTTTCCTAGATTTTACTAATCTCGTGAATAATTAAAATATGAGCAGTGTATATTTGACATCAATGATTCTTCTTGAAGTGTAGACATACCATTTGGAAATTAATTTGCCACCCATAGTCTTGTTGATTATCGGTAAAGCTTCTGTTGATTCTCCAGACCTTGAGTATGACTTACTGGTAGAATTTGAGTTCATTAAGATCAAGTTTCTTCCTCTCAACACAACTCCATTACTGCAAATCATAAATCAGCAGATTATTTCTAACTTCAAAAAGTTACACCTAACCACTATTAGTGACCAAAGGAACAAATCTTACCCTCAGAGACTTTTGGATAAATCATTTTTACATGCTGAGCTTCCTCAAGATCGTCGATAAGGCATAAGGATCAAGAGAAACCTCAATTCTTTGGTTCGCTTATGAACGGGAGCCGACACTTCTATGAAATTGTGTTCTTGGGGAAGAACATTGGATTGGAAGTGAACAACGATGATTTTCAAGGGTTAGTGCAATACCTTCGCCAAGAGCTGATCACCATAGAATATATCTGCATCGCGAGAAACAGTACGAAGCTGCAGAGGAAATCTCGTTGATGGATGAGGAGAAAAAGGCTGAGAATCCTCTCACTTCAAATGGGATTAAGGATATATGTAAAATATGGGAAACAGTGCATAATTTATTGTAAGAGCACACCGAATAAGGTTATAGCAGTTGAGCCATAATCTATTCAATGTAAGGATTCCAAAAAACCGTTCGAAGAAAAAAAAACCATTTTTATATTTTACAAATCAAGTATTTAACCGTCCTCGAAAAATTAAAACATTTCGTATGTTCTAAATTTTTATTTAAAAAACTAAATATGTAAATATTTGTTGAAAATCGTGCAAAACACTCACTTATAAATATAATATTTATGACAAAATAACCAGAAATAGATAATGAAATGCACGAAGAAAAGTATGTATTATATTTGAGAATATATATTACATACATTATTTTTTATTTGCATAGTAGATGTGCAAAATAAATTATAAATTGGGAAAAATTTGTAATAAAAGCCATTTCAATGGACAAAAACCGTTTATGTATAAGCATAAGCTATCTAAACATATATTTAGAAACGAACTGTCCGAGAAGTTTATTGATCTGCATTCATGTGCTTACTGTTGTGACACCTGCAAGTCCCCTGAAAAGTGGGGGGGCGCCAAATGTTCGGTTTAAAATCCGCACAGAGTCGTCCGCCGCTAGCTCCAGCACTCTACAATGAACCAAAAATGACATATAAACCATATCGTGCGAGTACATATATTAATATAATGTTAAAAACTGTTAATTAATTATAAATTAAAATTGTGCTAAAAATATTTTTCGATGACTCATCTAAATTAGTGTGAAAATTCTTAAAAAAAAAATTAAAAATATCTTTTGTCAACTTTTCTTCTATAAAAAATTGGCCTAATAATCTAGACTAAAATAATAATTTTAGGAAACTAAAAATATTGTAGATTTAGGTTATAACTTAGCTTAGGTATTTAATATTATAAATAAACAATGTATCACATATAAAAATTTATTAACAATTTTTTTATATTAATAAAACCAGATTCGATAGAGTCGCAAAAAATTAAACAAACACTAAATGATATAAAAAATCAAGCAATACAGATTATCTATAAAACTTAACCGCGAACGAAGCCACAAACTACTCTCTTTGAATGGAAATAAAATCAATAAAACAGCCGCAAATTCATAAGTCCTTAATAAAAATATAAACTGAAAAATGGACAAGAAACAATAAAGAAACAGTTACAGCTTTTGCTGAACATTTAGTAAATGTTTTTAAACCGTTTCCTGCGTCTTGCTCAGAGAACGAGAAGTTTCAAGAAGAAATTACTTTCCTTCCTAGAAATTTCGTATAAACTCGATGTGCTTGTCAAGAAGATAACAATGAGAGAAGTCAAATCTGTTATTAAAAAAACCTCAACGCAAAAATGCACCTAAATGGGATCTAATGAAGTATTTTTTACTATATTAATAAAGAAAATCAATATTGTTTTACAATTACATTTTTTGTAAGCATCTGATGTTTATGTTTAACCAAAGTATTTTTTAAATAATCTATATTATTTATAACAATAAAGTACAGTCAGGGCCGGCTCATGGATTTTTGCGCCTGTCTTTAGCACCTAATAAAAATTAAATTAAAAAGAAAGTTCTTAACTACTGCTAAAATTAATTCGACTTTTAATAAAATTAATTTTAGCAAAATTCGTCCACACGACATCAATATTGATAGATTGAAAAATTTTGATAATTCTCGATAATTTTAAGAAATAACTAATATTTTTCGATTCATAATATTTGAAGATTCTCGAAATGCAATATTTTCTGACGCCATGGTTAAAATATTTTAAATGCTACTTTTTAGTAACTTGTTTCAGTGTTTTACTTCACTTAAGTACAATTTATTCAATGATAGAGAATTAATTGCTCGAACACATTTTTAGATCAATCCACTTTTCATACCAATTAAAATGTTTTTTGCAAATTTCATGTCTTTTTAAAATTAGCGTCATATGTCGCCAATCATTTGCTTCTGTACTAGCCAAAGAAAATTCTTCAATGCTAAAGATTATGCAGCAAAAACAAGAAAGTCGATCTGATTTGAACGATTATACGAGGCACAGTCTATCCATTAATTCCTCATTTACTGGTTTTCTTAAAAAATACATTTGCTTAAATGATTGCTCTTCTATTTCCATCGATTAAATGTTGATATTGGCTCAGATTGGTTCCTTAAAAACTATTCTTTCTATTTAGAATTTCTATAATTTTTTGGGAAAATCCACTATTTCGTTAAAATTAAAACTGACAATCATCATTCTGCTTAGTATTTCTTGTAAAAGTATTTTATTGAAAATTAACTAAAGTTTCATTATTTTCAGCTCTAGTCTCCAGATTTGTTTGTTCTGCCAAACACACAATTTATTTTCGATCCATATTATTTTCAAGTAAGAATGTTGTACCCAATGTACCCAATGTACCTAATGAATAATTTAAAACTTTAATGGTGGAATATAGTGCATAAATGTATAACGGAGAAATGCATAAAATATTAAAAAATATAAAACATATTTTTATAAATATTGTATACCGAACCCGAGCCGGCCCTGAGTACAGTGATTAGTGGTTTTTAAATTTAATAATCCCATTATAAATGTTTATATACAATAGAATACAAGAAATCTCGTGTCTTATAATTAATTGCTATAAACATTTTCTTTTAAGCTGCATCTATTCATCCAACTTTCCAATTTCTCGTTTAACATCCACGTCAGACAAATACATTATATCATATTTTTAAACCCACTGATTGACACAAACCCAAATAGAATTCCGCACAAAACCATCCATCAATCGCCTCCAATCAACACACGGCCATATTAGAGCCACATAACAAATCGATATTTTATCCTCAAGTGAAACTAAACACATTTCAGAGCCATTACCTGCTAATCGTCTACAAAAAAATAAGATTTATTACCCGCGGATTTTTTCAACCTTTCACGCCTACCCTTAATTTTCATTGACCAATTTGGGTTAGAAATGGATCTCGCATCGTGTCTGGAGCGAGATTGTGATTTTATATCGTTCCACGGTCCAAATTTTTAAGCTCCACCTTCTAAAAGTCGAGACGAATCTCGATTGGTCGGTCGAGTGCCAGTTTTTTTTCCAATAATGAATTGCTCCTTCCCATTTTCCTTTGTATATATCACGATTTGTCTTCTACAAAGCCGGCCGACGTTAAATTCCTTGCTGAGAGACGCTCTTTCGAGTTTTTCTTTTATGTGCCTGTATATATATAAAAAAACTTTGACAGCATCTATAAACCTCTAACAGTTAAATTAAAATTCCGGCTATTATAAATAGTAGTGCTCATTTTTTTGTGTTCAAATACAGAACTAAAATAAACGAACACGTTACTATTTAATAATAACTACAATGTAATATAAATGATAACCATTATTGCTCTATTTTTATGTTTTCTCATAAGTAAATATATGATAAAAATGTTTTATTATGTATGTATTATATAAAACAGTATCTCTAACACCATAGCAGAGCTTGTATAACGGAGAAGAGAGTAAGAGAAAAAACTGACAGATCGATCATACCTGATTTAAATTAAACCCAACTAGAAAAATCTTTTCCCGGTTTTAGACTAATATTATACTTCTACTTGGTAGAAATGCTACTGGGAATTGCAAAATCAAACCATTTCTAATTCACCAAAAGCGAAGACCCAAGAGACATTAAAGAATATTTCTAAAACATTGCTACCTGTTATATAGGAATCTAATCAAAGAGCACGGCAAGATAAATAAAAATAATTGATGACTGGTTTCGCCATTATTTTATACTAAAGTTATTGCAAATATTATATAAAAAAATATTCATTTTTTTATGGTTAGCTATATATCAGATCGGTCGTTGTTCCTTCGACACCTCTAAAGTTGTTTGATATAATTATTTACAGACATATCCACAATCACTGTCGGCAAGCGCTAGTAGACCAACAACATGGGTTTCATCTGCATCGTTCCTTGTGCCTTTCAAATGCGGTGACAAAATCCTTCGATTCTAAAATCCAGGTCAATGTAGTCTATACCGACTTTTAAAAAGCATTCGACTAAGTTTGTCAGGGAAATTGAGTTTCAACGACAGTTCAAAGCATCATATATTTTCCTAGCACTTATAAATTAAATTATATATTCGCTATTATTTTTAATTTTAAATCAGCACGATAGATTATTAATCGCAGTGGTCAGTGATTAATAACTGTAAGACTTGGGTTCGAATCCCATATTGACTCTAGTTTTTTCAAATTATTTAATGACTGAGTGATTATTTTATAATTTTAATTATGATCGATCATTACAGACTAGGTTTTTCTTATCTCACGAATAAATATTTTAATAAATTATTTAGATTAAATCTAGCTAGGTCGTGCATAGTGATTCTTATTGAATATTATCTGTATTGATAGTTCATAATTTATAAAAAATATGTCACTGATTTACAGACTTTGATTTCAGTCTGGTATCCCACTACTTAATTGTCGTTGATTACGTCATCCGATTCTCACAAATTATGTTTTCTAAGATTTTATTAATCTTACGGGTGAATATAGTAATAAATAATTAAAATAAATCGACCTAGGTCGTGCATAGTGACACTTACCGATTGTAAACTATAATAATAGTGCAAAATTATTAAAAATGATTCCAATATTGTATCGTTACTTACTTTATACTTGTAGTTGCTTATTGTATATGCCTCCTTGTAACACATTGGGCTAGCGCCTGTCATGTTGCAGCGGAAGAATAACAATAAATAAACAATGCTTGATTTTTACTTTGATATTAGTTGATGAAACATTTTCAAATATTATGCGTATTTAATATAATTTTATTGCAAAAAAATTTACCTTGTGACGCATATCTTAAGTTTTAAAATGCTCGTAAATTTACCTTATCATAAAATTCACAAGGCCACCCCAGTAGTCATTGGGTTTTACCAAGTTTATGCTCCAATTTTTAAATCTTTTTTATGTTTTCCGCTGGATCACATTGCATTTGTTTGAGTCATGTCGTATAGCAGTGAATAAATTTTAATTTCTCACTTATTTAATATTAAAAAAAAACAATATTTTTAATGTTTATATATGTTTTAACAAACATTTTTCAATATTTAACTATTAAATAGCCATTTTATTTTAAAACGATTTCGAGGTTAATTAAATTAGAATTTAAGTATTGCCTCGATTATTATCACAATTATATGTAATAATACTTTGTCTGTGCTTCAAATTAAAATTGCTAGTTGTTGATATTCACGCGGTAGTCGTCTTTACTGGTGCTAAAAAGGTAATCAAACATTTATTTTTGTATGCTAATTTATGTTAACCTATTTTTACCATTTAGGCAGCTTCCGTAAATTATGTCACAGTTTTAGGAGGGGGTGGGGGTCAGCGGAATTGTGACAGTGTGAACAAAACAGAAGTCTTCTGACATAGATGGGGGGGGGGAGTAAAAAAAATACGAGTACTTTGCAATATAATTTATGCAAGCTGCCTTACCTAAACATATATAATTTAATATTTATGACTATTTGAATGAAATAGTATTTTTATTTCTTAAAATCAGTTGATTTTTTATTTAATTCTAAATGCTTCTTCGCGTGTGGTTGTTTAACGACAGGAAATATTATTATTAGATTTTACACCAAGAAATCCCATATGCGCATGCGTGAATATACACATACATATGTCAACGCAACAAATCGTAATATAAGCACGTGCGTTTCGATAACCACGCCAATTTATGTATTCAAAAACAACGGTTTTTTATTGTCGTCGTGCAATATGGAAAACTATTGTTTTTATTATTTTGGTACTGTGGCGGCATTCGACAGTTCTCAGTGCTGCCACACCACCGCTCAAGTTGAGAAGCGAGTGTTTTTTAAGAACCGGCAACATTCACTCTTTCTCTTGCCATGGCCAAGAATTAGTACGCAGCATCCCCGCCAGTTCTCCAAAAAGGTAATTTTATTAAATAGCCATCAGAACCTACATGCGCTACAGTACTTTTAAGAACCTCGGCGCCTCGCTTGCTGAACAAGGCCACCTACAGAAAAATTCAGCCCCGGTGCTTATTGTTGCTGCCCTCCCCCCTAAAAACATTTAAGGGCTGAATTACACGCTCCCAGTTGCTGGCATGCCAGCGACTGGCATTCCAATTCCAAAAATATAAACACATTTTTAGATACAAACATTGCTAAATGTAAACTATTTCGCATAGTGAAAATACTGTCAACATCGTTGTGATGGGCTTTAGGTTATGTTATGTAGTCACAAAGTTTGAACGTTCAGTTGTAAATTAAAGGCGTTCAGAGCACAAAGGACGAACTCAACAATTGAACATTTCGAGAAAAACGAGATTCTATTTTTATGTATGTACGAAGTCGATAGCAATCTATCTCTCTCGTAACTACTGTGTATAAGTAAAATAGATATTATAATGTTGAGTTCGCCCTTTAAATTCGTAACAAAAATCAGCAGATGAATTTATAAATTCGTTAATTACTTATGAAATAAGAAAAATCTCAGCAAAATAAAAATAGGGATTAAATTTTTCGAAAAAGCAATTTTTAGTCAGATGTCGAGTATGCCCTTTGTGCTTTGAGTGACTTATTTATACTATCTTTTTTTTATATAACTTGTTTATAATTGCATTGTTGCTACATTTAATTAACAATAGTTGCATTTTAATTTGTATTTATGTATTGGTAGGATGACCAGACGTCCTCCTCAAAATTTTTGCCCTTTTTTTTGTTCTCCCTAAACAAAAAATTCTGAAATTTTTAGCTCCCTGCAGCAATTTCTTCTCTTGTAACAAAAAATTCGAGATCGTCTTTAAACAAAAATTTTAAATTTCCGAAATGACATTTTTTATCTCCCATATCTTTTATCCTCCTTGAACAAAAACTTCCAATATATCCTTTTTATTTTTAGTGTCAATCTTTGATATTTTCAAAATTTGGTCACTTTAATATTGGGATTTTGTTTTGTATTATATACATTGATTGCAAATAAATGCTGGTTTTTGACAACAAAATAATTTTATAAAGGCTTTTATTATGTTTAAATACGTTGAATATACATTTTCTGATCCTTGCTAAACTAAATAATTGACTATCTATATTATAGATAGGTAATAGTTATAGATTCTATAGTACATGTTGTTGTTTTAATATTTTTTAGCTTTTTTTTTATATAAAAAACACATTCTTACCTACAATTTTCCAATTTTATCCATCATTAATTACACACCAATATTTAAGATTTTTTTTTTTTGAAAAGTTAAAGAAAAATACTATTTAAAAAATATTGTCTTCAAATATTTAATTTATAATTTGTAAAAACAACTTTGTTTAATCCTACAATTTTATATTTTTATTTATTAAAAAAAAACAATTTGTTGTGTTACGGAATAATTTCCCAAATTATTTGTCTATATTCTTTTGACGATTTATTTTGTTTCTGGCAACACTTCCGCCGCTACAACGGTTTACTTTGACATCTATCGAGTTTCGTGCTGGCTTGTTTATCCTTGTTTCGATTTTAGGTTAGGTTAGTATTCTGAATTGCCTTACCTGCGATATTTTTAAGCGAGTTAAAGTTTTCAAAAGTTATTTAAACAGGGTTACTTAATATCGACATATATTCATCCTACTTTTTTTACTACTTTGTCGTTTTTCATTTCTTTGTGTATTGTTATTGCCTCGTGATCATAATTGCTACTAGTTGGTAATGTTATTTTCAATTTAATTGAAGTTTGATTGCTTTAAAATTATTACAAACTCCTACTGAAGTATGTTATAAGGCATTGTAACATTCACCACTGCTCACTAAAAATTGTAAGAGAGCTTTTTTCCATGATTTGTATGCCAATATGTCTTTATTGTTAACAATATGCACCTCTTTGAGTATCCAAATTTCAATTTATACTCACTATAATAACATATCTCAAGCAATCTGAATTTATGAGTACTGAGATAATGAATTTATTAAAAAATTTAAAACTGCTTCACAAGTACATTGATGCAGTGTATTTTTGACTATGATCGTAAACATCTAGTGTTCTACATATAATTCTGAATCGTAAAATAAATCGTATGAGTTAAATACGTCTATATGACGTATTTAACTCCTACGATTTATTTTACGGTTCAATTTCGCTAAAGATTCCAACCATAAGTGAGTTAAAAAAAGTTTTCTTCTAAATCCATCGGAAGTCGTTTATGAAAAAAGCGATGAAATTGCTTGAAATGATCACTCGAATAGATGTAATATCAGGTTTCCAAAAGGCTTTTTTCTTAATCGACAAGTTGATCGATCTCTGGAGTGCTACAATGATCAAATTTAGGTTCACTATTTATTCAGTTTGTATGATATAAATACAGAAGATGTTCACTCACACTTATTATTACTATATATTGACATTTTGAGGTTATTTTAATATATATTAAAGCAACTACTGATTATTAATATATATATAAAAATAAAATTCTATCAAAAATCTTGCCATTTTGTTTAACAATATTTTTAACTCACATAAGCTCATCTGTTCTGTGAGGTATCGAAAATTATTATGTTTATGATGCCCTAAAACATTCTCACATGCTTTTAATAAAAGCAAACTGATTTCTGATCTGCAGAATCAAAGATAAAACACTATTGATTCATTCTCTTATTGTGAATTTACCTTTTTCAGAATCAAAATGTCGCAAGACGGGGGCGGACGTGGCCGCGGTGGACTACTTAAGTTGATGGAAACGTTCTGTGGCGATAAAGAAAGCGTTGGACGCGGTACTTTAGTCGATACAACTATCGGTCGTGGCAGTATTGACTTAGCCAAGTCTTCGGGCCGTAGCACTATCGACCAAGTCAGCATTGTAGGCCGTGGTGGTATCAGACAACCCAGCACTATAGGCGAAGCAACCATTGGCCGTGGCAGTGTCGACATAGCTGCGTTTTTAGACCGTGGCAATATCGAACAACCCAAAACTCCTTCCTGTATGGACCCAAGTATCAGTTTGGGCCGAGGCAGATTCATTCAAGAAAGCGTCACAAATACGGTGATTGGTTTTGGACGTGGTGGTGCCTCGGTTAGTATAACATTACATATTTTAGCTAGTTGAAAAAATTATTCAAATATATTTTAATCAATATTGCAGGGTTCTGATAACAGGGCAGGAAAAGCAACGCAGGTAGTACGACCAAAATCTTCTTCTGATTCACAAAGTAAGTATAAATAAATAAAATTTGATATATTGTATTTTATATGCCTACAGCAGAATTGATATTTTGTCATTAAAAATACGATTTTAATAAAAACTGACTTGAGCTAAAACTGAGTTGAACTATAGATAATTTATATTTATTAAAAATACTTGTATTCATTGCCAAAGTTTCTTTAGAGGCCACTGAAACAAATATTAATTATCAACGTTGAAATTGAAACTTTTCTGCACACATTATTTTATTAATTTATTTAGCTAATTGTTTATACACTAAACATATTTATAAGACTGCACCAATTCGTCTCCGGGTGAGTTGTATGCAGCAGCAATTGTGATGATTTTATTATTATTATTAATTTGGATCACGACAGATTCTAAGTTAGTTACGTTGGGATTTATACGCATGTGTTTTATAGATTTTTTAATAAAAATCGCGACCCCGCCAGCTGGCCTTGAGAGTCGGTCTCTCCGGAGGCAAACAAAGTTCGGCAAAGATATTTTAACGTAAGGTTTATGATATGTCTCGGTAACTATAACAATGTCGATTTTATACTGACTGATCAACAGCTGCAGCTCGCCAGTTTTGTGTCGAATTCTACGTCAGCAAATTCAAATTCTTCTTAGAAGAGGACATCTAGGTACTCTACCATCATGATGGCTATCTCCATTTTGCTCGCACACTTGCCAGCTTTGACCCGAATCTCCTGAAGTACGAGGAGCATCTTCCGTAGATCTGAGGTCGACATGGGGGGCATCCTCTGCGCCGGTGTTTGGTGCTGCTGTCGATTCTGGTTGTGGTCTCTGAGCCTGTTTGACTTTAGTGGCTGCAGCTGAGAAGTTCTTCGCCGGCTGTGGTAGTCTGAGTGCGGGGAAATGTTCCTGAACTAAGTTAAATATCGGTCCAGGTGCAGCCGGGGCGACAGGCGCGACAGTAGCTGGCCATTGATGTCTTCTCTGAGTCTGGATGAGATACGCCTTCCTGCGAGGGCAGTTCTTGAAATTGGTCGGATGATCCCCTTTGCATCCGGCGGTTGCGTGACTGCCGGTACACTTGATGCATCGTGGGGCTCGGTGGCAAATTTTGGCAGGTTCGAGTGTGTACAGCAGCGCGGTCTGCGCACAGAGCAGGAGGTGCGTCCGTACACCGCGGAGGCACAAAGCGGACTGTGAAAACTGCTTCAATGATTCTGTTTGTATACTTGGCCAACAACCCATCATTTATCACTACATGCAATGTAGTCTCAGTGGAATGTTTTTCTTTGAACCCCGATTGTTGTTCATACAGAATGTTTTGAGAAATAATAAAATCTTTTAATTGTTGGTTACTACTTCCATACAAAGTAACATATTAATTTGTCTTATTTTCTCAATAATTTTACTATTTTTTATTTTTTATATAGTTACAATCGTAGCAATCTTCAAATAATCAGGGATTTTTGTTTCGGAGAGTACTTTATTTACTAAATAATGTAATTTACATAGTTCCTAGTATTTTCCCATGTTTCATTTATTATGTTTACATACAATTCATCAATACTGGTTCCTTTTTTTAATTTACAAATTAGGTTGTGTGTTGTGAATTTTTCTAAAGATACTGATTAAAATTCTCCAAATTTTACATTAAATGTTTTATTATTGTATTTTACTAATTTATTGAACTCGGGTATTGAATTCACAATCTCTTCTATACTGCCAATGTAGTATGTATTAATTTTTCTACTATCATATGATAATCTTTATATATATTTCCATCAATCCCCATATTTATTATGTCGTTTCTCTGAGTAGGATTAATTTTTTTTTTTTTTAATTGTATTCGGGTCATTTTTTTATTTCATCTATCGACTTTTTTACCATTTTTTTTAGCTATTCTTACTGTTTTGACTGGCATATTTCTAAATTTTTGGTATGTTTTCCATTTTTCATGTAAAACTTGATATTCTACTTGTTTTTTTAATTATTTAAATATTTTATATGATTCATCTCTTTTTAAATCATTTTTAACATCATCAATCGATATTCTGTTCTAAAATTATATTGACTTTTTATTTTACTATCCACAATATTCTTATAAATATTGTTCCACGTCATATTACCATCCATGTTATCTATATCTCAGTTAATTAATTTGTTAAAATCTATTTTTTTTTTATTTATTTCATTTTTTTTTCATCATAATTACATTATGTTTTTTTAAACAAATATATACAATGAATTGATCAGTAATTCTTTGAGATATTTTCACTTTACATTGTACTCTTTTTACTATTAGTAAAAACTAAATCTATTAATTAATGTGCTTGAGTTATTAGTTGTCCTTGTATTTTCGTTAGCACATTGCCGTAAACCAAATATATTTGCTCATTTTTATATTTTTGAATTAAAAAAATCTTCACATTTGCTCTAATTAAAATTCTTATCTTACGGAGTTATCATTTTCAACAAATAATTAAAAAAAAATATTTGCTGTATTACCAGTATTTTATTTTATAATACCGGTAGTACCAAAGGTCAATTTTTGCCCCAATATCGGTATTGCAATCCCTATTCAGAATCCATCGTTACACATCAGAGGTAAAAAATATCGATTCTACTCTTACTGTGGAAATAGAGCTACGGAAGAACGGAAGTATCATTTATTAACTTTCTTTATTAGGACGAACATCATAAACTTAAAATTGAATGTCTTGTCGTTCTTAATTTATTAAACTCGAGTGTTATTTTACAATATATATTTAAAATAAAATATTTCTTCAGCGCACGAGTCATCAGGATCGTCTTCTAGAGGAACCATGAGTCCTATGATGTATACACCGCAACCGGAATCTTTGTAACACTCCGATAGTCTTATATATCAATAATTAATATAATAATTTTATATAATGTATATTTTTAGTAGATCCAGCGGCAGCGTCAAAGATGTAACAGCTAAAATGATCCAAGTTGAAATTAAAGACGAATCACAAAAAGTATAAAAATGTCAAATAACATAATTCAACAAGCATATATTTATTTGTAAGCTAATTTTAGACCTCGCTGGAACCTTCTATAAAAAAAGGCACTACTGGACACGTAGTCGATGTGGAAGTAAACTATTTGCTGTTGAATAGGTTAAAAGATTATTCGGTGTATGAATACTGTGTGAAATTTTCACCCCTCATTGAAAATAAAGTATTTCGTGTAAAAATGTTGAAATGTAAGTTTCATTAATAATCATGGCTTATAGTTCCAAGAATAGAAAGAATTCATTCTTATGATGTATTTAAATTTCAAGTGCATGAAGAATCATTTGGCGGGACCATGTTATTTGATGGTAGCACAATGTTCTTACCAATGAAATTACCAAATAAGTTAACGACTTGTACTTCAAAACATCCTGCTACTGAAGAGCTGGTTAAACTAGAGGTATATATATTTTTAATTTACAACTATGTACTTTGATGATGCACTTTTCTTACGTATGTTTACTGAGGTTGTATGGTAGCAAAGGTCGTACGAATAATGCTACTTATAATTAAATGTTCAAAAGCACTCCCAAATATGAACCATGCAAATATCTTATCGGTGAGAGTTTGGCTGAACTCTCATTTATTCCAAGGTGGAAGCGAAGTGATGGTTATGGATTTAATACGCCTTGTTCATGCTTATTAACTTTTTTTAGAGTTAGAATCTTTTACTCGCCCTGCTCTTGTTCGTCTGATTAATGTAATTGTTCGAGACAAACACAGACTACTTATTATTGTATAGTGAATATCTTTTGCTTGGTATCCTATCATTTGTTCGGGTCCTTGTGCAATGTGCTTTCTGATCAGCTCAAATATGTGATGGGCACTCATGATTGTATTATGCCAACGAAAATAAAATAGTTTTATAGACCTTGTGACTAATTTTGACCTGAGAGATTCCAATATCTATTGTTTAAAATAAATGCTGCTATTATTTTTAGATTAAATTTGTTAAAGAAAAAGACGTCGACGATGTAGTGCATATATACAATCTCTTGTTCAAAAGAGTGATGACAATATTAAAATTTATTAGGCTTAAAGACCACAGCTATAACCCAGATTTGCAACATATTATACCACAACATAAATTAACCGTTTGGCCAGGGTATGTACACTTAATTTAAACCGTTTACAGATTATTGTTTTAATAATATCTGAGAAAAATAATATTACAGATTCATCACTACGGTCAGCGAAGTCGAAAATGGACTTATGCTTATGGTGGACCCCATGCATCGAGTTTTAAGGTCAAGTACAGTCCTGGAAGAAATCAGAGAGCTAATGAGCGTCTGCCAAGCTAACGAAGCTTTGATAAAGAAGGCCTTAATCGGTAGAACAGTAATCACTTCATATACCTACAAACCATACGTGTTAGTTTTTATCTAAGCATTATTATTTTCATTTTTTAAATATATAAAGTAAAGATGTCTACTTTTAGTGTGAGTGATATTAAATTTGACATGTCGCCCACTTCCACGTTTAAATTGCACTCGGGCGAAGATATAACTTTCGCTGATTATTATAAAAAAACTTACTTGAAAATTATTAAGGATCTCAACCAGCCTATACTTATCAGCATGTAAGTGACTCAGTTTTAGAAGAGTTGATATAAAAACACTCATTTATATTTTTTTACTTCAGTGTTAAAAGACGAGTTCAAAATTCTGCTGAGAAAGAAGAGCAAACTGTCTGCCTTATTCCGGAATTGTGCAACTTTACAGGCTTGACGGATAAAATGAGGAACAATTTTTCACTGATGAAGGACTTAGCGCTATATACCAAAATAACACCAAATCAGCGCACTCTCATGCTAAAAAAGGTGAGATTTTATTAAATCTAGTCGGCAGGAGCGAACTACTAAACAATAATTTTATTTTGTTTAAGTACATCCAAAATATAAATGGTTCACCGGAAGCCACAAAGTTGCTGAGCAACTGGGGTATTTCATTGGATCAAGGACCAGTCGTGTTGAAAGCGAGAACTTTGCCACCAGAAACAATCGTATTCAAAAATCGCAAACATAATCAACAAAATTTCGATGCCAACTGGTCGAAAGAGACAATGCTGTTTCCCGTGATTCACCCGGTCGATGTCGACAATTGGACTATTTTGTACACCCGCAGAGACGAGAAAAGTACCCGGGTGAGTATTTTGCGTTTTTATGTCGGGGTAGTGGTTACTGATGTGACTTTATTTTAGGATTTCATCGACTTATTCCAACGTTGTGGCCCACCTTCTGGTATAAATGTAACCTTACCGCATATGGAGCAGTTGAATTCTGAACACCCTGATAGCTATGTGAGAGCCTTGCAGAAAGCAATACTGGCTGGAGTTAAATTCGTTATGTGCATAATCCCCTCAAATAGAGAAGACACATATTCCTCCATTAAGAGAGTGTGCTACGTAGAAAATGCGGTTGCATCACAGGTATAATATATATTATTGCTTAGCTAGATTGTTACTTACTTTTGATAACGAGATACAGATTCTTTCAATGATATATTATCAACATATGTACGAAAGTAAATCTAATGAAAAACTATTGTTTTGAAAATATTTTGGTTGCACGTGCAACATCTATTTCTATGTGCTACCAAAAAATTGAGAGGTCTTGCAAGTATAGTGGATGTGTAAGACTATAAAAAAACAGATCTCAATTTGAGAAGAGTATGTAACAGAATTATGCCTTTTCGAAACTTCCTACTGGACTACTTTGTTTTTGTATTTTTCACCAATTAATTACTTAAAAATGGATTACACAATACTGCTGCTCTTAGCCCTTTGCACTTGTAATCGTTTTTGTACTAGGTAGGTAGCCAACCCGGGAAAAATTAAAAATGTTAAATTCTTATTAAAAATTTAAATTATATATGTAGAGCATAAATATTAACCCTTACACTGCCGACCGGTAATTTTTTAATTATTAGCTGTACGCCATGTGTTTTTAGCGATATAATTCTTTAGCTACTTACTCTGTTTAACACGTCATTACAGCCAAAATACTCAATTTTTATATTTTAAAAATATATATTTATGATTATCATGATTTAAACATTCTAATTATATCAATAAACAAACATTTTTCATCGTATTGTTGGTAATATAAAGTAAACAAAACTTATTATGCACTTAAATCAATTGGCCGGCCCGCGTGTTCGTCCGCATGCTCACACGTACACACACATGCACGCGCGCAACACTATACAAGCGAATGACACACAGGATCATGCTTCCAACTGAGACAATTTTAATTTCTTAATCTGCAACGCATTTTTCGTCGTCTGACCCACATCCTGTTATAAAAATTTACAAATCGACAACATTTCTTAGATGTATAGAAAATCACATATATTGTACACAAAAATAACCCTAATAACCAAACTGTTTGTTTTTGATCTATGGTGTTACAAATTATAACACGCTCTTATGTGGAAGAAGAATTTGCAATTGTTTGTTGTTGAAGGTTGTCATATTTTTTTATATATAAAAATAATAAATAATAAAACTTGATAGCAAGATACGATGTTACATTTAACTATGTATAATTTATAATATATACATATTCTTCTTCTTCTTCTACGGCGCTACAACTGGTGATCGGTTTTAGCCTTTCTACCTAATTTCTTGTAGGGCTTCTAGATATATCTTGAGCTTTAGTATTTTTCCGCTATTGTTTGCATTTTTCCTGGTTGTAATATTGCACATTCCAGGTTCCAAAATTGAAGTTGTCGTTTATCTAGATTTCGATCGTCTAGGTCAGGCCTCGGCAACCTTTTTTGGCTGCGGGTCAAAATAATTAAAATGTGACTATTAAAAAGACTATTCGGGTCAGTTTTTTTTGGTCCTAACAACCATATATGTGGTCTAGTCGTGACATCGTAACACGTTAAAAAAATTATATTTGCAAAACTGAAATGGGTCACTTCAAATCACCAAACGGGTCACTTGGTGACCCGCGGGTCATAGGTTGCCGAGCCCTGGTCTAGGTCATTATGAATCGGAGCGGATTTATTATTTCTTTGTGATTTTTTCGTAACTCTTTGGATTTCCCCACATTGGTTGGTTTGCTCCACGATAGAAACCCTCCTCTTTATCCGGGCTTGGAACTGGCAAGAGTGTAATGCTTGCACTTCACTCTCCGAAAGTAGGCGACAGTTGGCCAAGGACGGAGAATATAATTTGAAAATTTGGGGTTACTTCGGTCGAGCTCGGTTGTCCCCGCGCTAAAATCTCTCGCAAGTTCTCCGAGGTCACCGCGAACGGGAGGTAAAGTGGGGGTAATTTAGGTCCACGCAGTCAACTTCGACCGCCTATTTCTTTAATTGTAGGCCCGAGGAATAGGAATTCCGTGTTGAACGGTCATGCGAATTTCGCCACGTAGCGTAATAAAGAAAAAATTGTATATGTCACAAATTTGCTGTTTTTTATTAAGAAAAAGTATTTGACTAGCATTTTATCATACTCGGTATCGTTTTTTTTTTAAATATGTGTATATTTAGTGATTCTAAACAAATTTTTATTTTATTTTATTAGTACGCGATCCACAACTTGACGTTTACTGATTTTACCACGGTATCCATATTATGTTTTTAAACACTATTAGTGGATTTAAATCTGATGGAATACATCGCCCATTATTGTCAACGTTATCTCTCAGTTCATTAAGTGGGACAAGAAATTAAAAATCGTCTACATAAAGATTTTAACTCACTATCGCCAAAATCTGAGAATATATCTGATGGCCAATTATTGGGATCTAATTTCATGAATTCTGATATGATATCGGTAGATTCCTCTTATGTTATCTGCAAACGCTTTCTCATATTGTTTACAATGCTGGTAAGAAATTGACCTGAATTAATGGGGATAATTATTTTATTATTTGTAATGTGTATCGATTCAAATTTCATTTTTTCATTGGCATTCTCAACTATTACGACTTTTTTCCTTTATTTATTCTTCATATTTTCTAAAAGACGCACGGTATGACGAATCAACTATCAGCATGTATGACAGTCATATCCCTTTTTTGAAGGGAATTCGAAAGAATCAATTCAAATAAAATGTCATGCATTAAAGCGAGATCCATCAAAAATTGACATCGCTAATAAAAGTCACAATTTTTTTTTGTAAATACACATTGTCTAATCCATGTACACTAAGACAAGTTAACAACATTTCTGTAATTTTATTAGTGGTTTGATCGGTAATTCTATTTAATCTAAAAACAAATGATATGGTTCTGTAAATCTCGGTCTCACACTATTAGTGTTGTTTTTACTGAGTGTAACAGTGTTGACAAAACTGAATTATTCATACGAAAATACTTGACAAATCAATCTTCATGTGACTCCAGTTCGATACATAATCGGTGGTATTCACCCAACTGCTTTCTTTTCTTATTGATTTCATGCACCCAACATCGTCTTTTTTTCTTTCTGAATTGCGAAGCTAACAACAGAAGGAGTTGTTCTTTATCTGAGCTCATACTCAATAGCAATATGAAACACAAATTATTTTGAAAATGCACTACTATTTCTCGTGGACACAGTCAGCCTCGGACTGAAGCGCTCACACAAGGTATCGCGTCCTATGTGACATCCCCATATCGCAGATCGCCGCGACAGACCACTTTCTGTGTGACCGAGCAGTAGAATCAATGCAGTAAAATGCTTTGATTGGTTAGCTTTTTAGGATTACTATCTAAATATCAATGTAATACCTAATAAAAATATTATTTCCCCCTGAAGCAAATACTATACAACCCATTGAAATGCATATGATTCTTACAAGAAAAATAGATTCTAACCAATTATGTGCCGATGTACCCTTGTACGTCACCTCGATGCCACCTTAAAAAAAATGTCAAGTGCTTTTATAACCCAAAAGGAGTGCCGTTACCATTATTGAATTAATTTTACTTTATTAGCAAACTAACATTTTTATACTAACTAAAAAATACAACAAAGTATGATACTATTGCTTCATCCAAATATCCTTTGAAAAAATATAATTCTGATTTATTTATCAATTTTTATTCAAAATCACGTTATTTATAAATCAAAGGTACAAGTGGCTAGTAGTTGTCGACATTGAAAAGAAACATTAGTTTTAGCCATTTTTATGAAAGCTTTTATGAAATTGATAATAATTTTGAACGTTTCTCCATAGATGACTGTATAACTAAATAGTCTTGTAATATTATTTCCCAGCGTAAGTGAGAATTTTTGTGAGAGACCCATAGGTGGCTCTGGGCAATACGCAACGCAAGTCGCAACGCGAATAAGCCCCGTATGTGGCTCGTGGCATTGAAAAGGCATCACAATCAACATATCTGAAAATAATAGGTTTCAGCTACACTGTTACATATTGTTTGAATACAGTTTTGAAAAATATTTAGTGTTTAAAAAAGCAAGAATTTTTAGAGTTACTTTTATTTTGTATATTTAGCAGTGCCATGACATATATTTTTAATTGTAGGTTGTACTTGGATTCACTATTAACAAACCTCACAAACTGCGTCCCATTGCACATAAAATATTGCTACAAACAGTATGCAAACTTGGCGGAACACTGTGGTCGGTTCCCATTCCTTTCCAGAGGCTCATGGTGGTCGGCATGGACGTCTTCCACTCTCAAGGAATAAAATCCGTTTGCGGTTAGTGTACTCAGTTTAAATTGCATTGATTATTTATATTTAAAAATTTGATTTCCAACTGTCATTGAATTTCAGGATTTGTTGCATCGTACAACAAGGAAGTGACCAGATGGTACAGTCGAGTGTGCTTTCAAAATAATAACCAAGAGACCGTCGACCAATTGGAAAGATGCATGATTGAAGCGTTGAAAATGTTTTATGTGCATAACGATTCATATCCAGATAGGATCTTGATATACAGGTGCGAAAACATATTGTGCTCTATTGAAACTTAGTATGTGCAATACTGACAATTGTATTTTTAGGGATGGAATTTCCACTGGTGCCATTGAAGTGCACTCAAAATATGAACTCGAACAGTTCAAACAAGCATTCAAAGCTATAAGTTATGACTATAATCCTCTTTTGTCATTTATTATTGTTCAAAAACGGATCAACACACGAGTGTATTCAATTGTGAAGGGCGGATATGACAACCCTAACCCAGGAACTATAGTTGATTACTCAATAACAAAAAAATATTTGTAAGTATATATATATTCTATATAAATAATCTGGAATCAGTCAATTTTTTCAGTAATAGACTAAATGATACTCATATTCCATGTTTCCAAACCTACCATATTTTTTTAATGCATCTTTGAATACTTAACCATGAGAATCCACACTTATTAGCTATTTTTTTAATTGACATTTGGACCCAGTTTCAGCGGCTGTTTAATCTTCATTGATAACTTTAAGGGCTTCTTGCTGAGGTTTGTCTTTAACACAAAAAATCTTCTGATACACTTGCGTTCAGTCAATATGTAATCATGTCACAACTTACAATTTAAATTATTTATAATTCTATCTCACGTGCTTCCAAATGATAAGCAATTACTTATTCCATTTATTTATAATGTTAGTTATCACGGAATTTTCAGGGGATCTTGTAATTAATTATGTATTTCTATATTTTTCCAGGTATGACTTCTTCTTAGTGTCGCACAAAGTGCGCAATGCTTCTTTGGTTCCTACGCATTATATAGTAATTCACGACACATCGAATATGTCGCCTGATCACATGCAAAGAATTACATTTAAAATGTGCCATCTTTACTACAACTGGCCTGGCACGATAAGAGTCCCGGCGCCGTGTCAGTATGCTCACAAATTAGCTTACATGGTAGGCTGCAACTTAAGGACTGAACACCACAGAGACATGTCAAAAACATTATTCTTTTTATAATTTAATATGTACAATCACACTGTGTCTTGCTTTTCTATATCTATGGTCTAAATTAGACAACTTTTAATTTTAATTCTCAACTCATATTGTATATACATTTATTTAGCACTCCACTGTTGAGTTACTAGGTGTGAGCAGTAACATATGTTAAATGTTTCTGTACTTACTAACATGTATTATTTTGAATTAGAGATCTATACTTTTTTTATACTAATCATAGACCATAGTTATAGGAAATAAAAATATTTTTAAACGTGGAGTTACTTTGGTATGGTATCTATACCACTATGACAAATGGTACAAATATAATTAAAATAATTTACAAATTAGTTTATGTATAATAGCATGCAAAAAACGCATCACCTTCGAAATCATTTTATTTTGTGTACAACTATAGATATGATGTAGTTTTTTCAAACTCTAATGGTAATTGAAGTATTACTCATAAACATATAAAATTAAAACTTACAAAATCTTAAGATAAATGTTAAAAAAGTAGGATATTCTATCGATCACTTCTATAATTTTTTCTTTATTCGAGTTGTATCGTATTATTTCTTTCTCCCAAAGATATTCTATCTATTCCAGGACAAGTCTTAAGATTATTTTTATATTTTGCTAAAGTGTTAATTTTATTTAATATTTTACTCATTAAAAAAAACATTACTGACTACTTTCACCCATTGACAGGATGCAAAACATATATGAAGTTACAGTCCAAATTTGAGCTCACATCAAAATGATATAAATAAATTCTAGTACAGTCTTATAATCCACTGCCTTCACTGTTCCGTTGATGAGGTGGATATCTTTCATACCGGAATATAAGAAACACCCTTTAAATATTTGGCTTCTAGATTTCGTATAGTTGCTAGTAGAAATTTTTATCTGACCCCGTATACATGTATTTTACTCTCATCGGAGAGCGTCATCCAGTGGCGATTCGTGATTAAATAGTTAGGAATGCTTCTGTATCACTATTTTATTAATGTACACTATCGAGCGTAATACGCGTTGAAATTATATTTATATTATTATATACATACATTCATATATAATAATATAAATATAATTCCAACGCTCGACAGTGTACGTTTATAAAAGAATAATATGGCAGCACCCCCAACTATTTAACTATGAAGCGTCACTTGGTGTCACACTTTTTTAATCAAAAACGTTTTTTTGGCAGGTTTATGCAGGTATGGGTTGTCCACATTCACTTCTTTATAAAATGTTTTGCAGATACTTACTGGTAATGCATTTTAAGCCCTTTGTAGTATCATTCTATCTTTACTAACGGTAATTACTTTTACCCTTAACCCAGTTTCTACTTTTGTCTTTTCGATAACTTAATTGACGAAGACACAACAATATCAATTTTTTCACTGAAAATAAATTGTTGACGATTTGGCATTATAATTTTTATAAATATTTTCATCACAAAATCTGACGGTCAGTTGATTAAGTAACAACTTAAAAATAATCTCGACAGTGATACAAATTTCCAACAAAAAGAAATCCATCCAAGGATTATAGACATATCTTAAATTATCATGATTTCGAAAACTGATGCGTTTTTTATATACGAGGGTGAGTCAAATGAAATCCCTGAAATGGGACAAAAAGACATAATTTTTCAATTCAAGTTTTTCAGCGCTTTGAAAGTGCATCAATATCTCCAGAAAAAATCTTTTGGAAGAATTCGTAGCAAATTAAACACCGCCTGCTGCATCTCTTTGTCGGACCTGAGCCTCTCTTTTTTTTTGTCACCTCTTTGAGTTGTTCAGATGTTGCAGATTCATGTAATTTAAATTAAATCGAAGGTGAAATATGATTATCGATAAGTCGTGTTTTAATGTGTAATAGAGCTCTAAAATTACTTTTGCTTCATCCCAAAAGAGAATCGGCTTGTATGGTACCTATCTTGTAGATACTTTTAAAACATCATAGATATGGTGTGCTAATCTATGACATATCAAGAAGTAAGAATTTTATTCACTGTTACTCATTTATTTTCAAAGACTGATGTCACTATTCTTCTGAAAAACTCACGCAGTTTCTAGTCCACTCATACACTTGTCAGATATACATCACCATACAAACGTTCATTAATCTCACCCCTGCACTACTCAAAAAAACAAATGACAAAGCGCTATAATTATAAGTGCAGTGGCCATTTTAAGCTACTACTGTGCTTTTGTGTTGCATGACTAACTCGAAATTTTTATCGCACTTTTAACGTATGCCTTTGACTCACCGCCGTACTTATATTAATAAAATACGAATAAAAAAAAATCTTATTAAGGTTGAATGCCTTTGGTGCTAATGGTGCCTAGACTCTAGTAATGATTATAAGGAAGATTACAGGGTAAAAATTGTATAGGATTTTTTCACACGTCATTTTCGGTTTTGTTTAATATTTAAAAATTGCTTTAGGTACTTACAGTTCTGGAAATTATTTTTTATGTATCTGGTCCAAAAGGATTGCTAGTTTTTGTGTTATATATACCTATTAAATATAACAAAACTGCATCATCCAATATAATGATGATAGCATACAATTTGAGAATTAAAAAAGTTTCGTTTTTGTTTGATTTTTTTCTCCTGGTTTGGTTAAACGGCTCTCGAAGTATTTATGTAATACATTTTGATTTACGCCATTTGGAATTCAAGTTTGCTATTGCAAATTATATATAAATTGTCAAATTATATATAATTATAGAAACTAAAATGTTTTTGTTATTGTATAGTGATTAAATTATATTATTATTACTAAATCACATACATATAGAAATTACATACAAGATTTGTAAAATGAATAAACTCTCACCTTGAAATGTTTTTAGATTTTTCGAGTTATCCATATTTATTTTCGGTTAATTCGGGTAAAAAAGTAGCAATCGATAGTATTTAAGTTTTTAACACATGATTACCAGGCGAGAGGTTGATTTGCAAACTAAACATATTTCATTACTTATATTTTAGAATTGTTGTATTCATGGAAACTAGTACCATTATCATTTGTTAACTTATACTAGTAACTTTATATATAATTATGGATTACCTGAAAAATACTTTTAATTATAAGTTTGACTTTTATGTTTCGTTGACAAAATTGCTAATAATTATTTACTTTTTAGTTTTTATCACTCATGATTCTAGTAATAAGTATATATAAGCTTTTTCTACTAGCTATAATTAATATGTAATACTGCATATATTTATAACTGTATAAAACTTTTTTAATAAAAATACATCTGTTTTTTATTCTTAAAAAATATAATTTCTTTTGTAACAATCTTCGTTACGTAATTATATTTCGCAATGCTTTCCAAGATTGTCAGCGAAATTTCATAAATCAAAATGCCTTTCATGTTTCGTCGGTGTGGAATTGCTACAGCTTAAAAATAGTTATTGCTAGAACCATACATAATCGTTGCCAAGGGATAAGACGCGAAAATTGTCAAAAAAAAATTGTTGATACGTGTCGCATAGGCTTTATAAGAAATATATCCGAGCCAACGTTCATTAAATGGTCTATAATGAGGATTAACTTAAAGTTTTACATCGTTTTTGTGAGGAAATCTGTAGAAAACGAGCAGAATTGTCAGCAGACAACTCTTGGATTTTGCACTATAATAACGCATCAGCTCAACCTTCACGACTGTTTATGAAGTTTTGGTCAAAACGACAATGTGATGTCACAGTCACCATACACCTATTTGCCGGATATGGCCGGATAAAAACTTGTGAGGGCCTATTTATTTATTTCATTCATTATGGCCAAAACTTGGCGGCAATCTGGTAACACACGTGACGGCGGTGGAGGGTGGACCTCGACGGAAGACAACGGCTTGCGTTGCCTCGTTTACCGTTCATTCGTATTGTGAGGCATGTTTATATATAGATTTTGTTATGGCCAAAACTTGGCGGCACATAGGTAACACGGGCGTGACGGTCTCTCTCGAGTGGCAACCCTAAGCGGACTCGCAAGGGATATTTTCAGAACAATTAAGTAAAATAATGGTTAAACCACAACTCATTCACCAACTGCAAGTACCTGGATGAGAAAATTAAAAAAGCTTTTACTAGTGTTTGTCGTGCTTTAATTTTTAAAAACGGATAAGTTTGAGTTTTACCATAAAATATCGATCAAAAGTCATAATTTTTAAACCGTCGTCATTATGTTCAATGTTCAACAAATAATTGCCAAATCAGGAATTCCGTGAAAAAGTTCTTATCTCGGCTCATTAGTGTGCATGCATAAACAAATACGCCTACAGCTCCCCCCCTCAAAAACGCTGTTTAGAATCCACACAATAAAATCGACTAAAATGAATCCAAATTGAGTTCCAATGCTGGCAACACTAAAACAGACATCTGTTATATTCACGCGTGTTCAAAGTGGCAAATGTTAATTTGTGGATCGCTTGACCACCTCTTAACGCGTTAAAATTGTTCAATTGTTCTACAGAAATTACAATTCTGTACAAACTGTGTATTGAAAGTATTGAAATTTTCATTGTCACACAAGAATTGAAGCCCAGAGATAATGAACAGTGAATATCTTACATAGATTGGATGTTAGAGTAGCAGGAAGTTAAGGCTGAATTTTCAAATAGTATTTTTCTCTGATGAGGCACATTTATACTTTTCTGGGTATGTTATGTTATTAAGCAAAATTGCCCTATGTGGGGCGAGGAAAATTCTCATGTGATCACACGAGAGACAATTATGTGCCCAACAAGTTACTGTGTGGTATGCATTGGGGTCTGGCGGCGTCACTGAGCGTTTTTTTTAAAATGATGAACGTCGGACTTTAAAAGTTAATGGTGAGCGCTATAGGCTCATAATTTATGGCACGAAATCAAAGATATTGATATGGAAGACACATGGTTCCAACAAGACGGCGCAACTTGCTATACGTCAGATGAAACGTTAGATGTTTCGGCAAACCCGAAACGCTGGAGCACCTAAAAACCAACATCCGCCAAGTTTTAGCTGAGATACCGTCCGAAATGTACGAAAAAGTGATCGAAAATTACACCGAAATGATCGGCTACCAAAAAAGGTTTAAGGCCATTTAATTGATATTGTTTTTTATAATTAATGAAATACATCAAATGTTCTATAAATAAAAAAAATCTGAAGATATTCTTAAATTTGTGTTTTTTTTTATAAAAGAGCTCAAAAACTAAAGTTGGATTACTCTTTATTTACAGCTTTTAATTTTTTCCAAAATATTAAAAACTGCAAATATGAATTGCCCAGGTACCAGCCCCTCACTACACTATATTTATGCTTGCGTAAGTGCGGCCAACCTCCTAGGAATAATTTAAATTATAAATAGAAAATCTATGTGTTTGAAAAAAACTTTTTTGTCATGAGCCACTACTGGCGGAACTAACAGAAGCAAAGAGGAAAAAATATGAGTACTCAGATCGCCAGACCGGGAAATATGTGTACGCGCTCTTACGTTGGCTGCCGTGCTATTTTGAATTAATTATTTAAAATCATCGTACGCACAAAAATGGTTCTGTACCGCTGCCCCTTCCCATCCATTGGGTCCGTCACCGATTCAATTCCCGTCTTCATTTCGCCGCGAGTTGCGCGTCGGTGCGTGTGTCCGGCTCCGGCGCCGACATACTCGTCAATAATTAACTTCTAACAACTATAAATCTCAATTAAAGTCTCCAAAATGTGGCGCAAAACTACCATAGTGCTGTTTTGTACGACGCTGCTGATCTGTGAGTACACATTCAAATGCTTATTAACTTTTGGCCGGCGTGATTTATAATTCAACGACAATAACAATACAATCTTCGGCCATGATTGTTTTGCATGTTTTTTATTATTTATTAATTAGTATTACATAATAAAATTATTAACAAATCTAGTTTGAATGTAATAATTTGAATGTATAAATATATGCGTATTTAACGCTGGACGCTCAAGGGTTTTGTTGTTGTTTTTTTAATATGAGATCCGTCATCCCACGCATGCTTGGCCTTAACGCGATTATATTCGATCAACATTTTAAAACCCATTTTATTTTAGTTTTCAACATATAAGATGATGAGAAATACTTTTTATCGCATGGACATAATGTGTCGGATAACTTTTAACCTCAGCCTGCGTGATAAGATATATTACTTTCAATTATTATTCTGCCTTTCCGCTCGGTTACCGATTAATTAGATTCGAAATGGAATCTGTTTTTAGCGCACGGTTTTGCGTGAAAACAAACGGATTTCTAATGGAAGTTCACGCAATAATAATAAATAGTTATTGAGATATATTTTAAGAATACATGTCGTTAACATTCAAAACTAATCACATTACATATTTTTAATTATTATATTAATTTCCTACAAATGATAGATAGTTGTAATAGATTATTTTTGTATATACCTGCTGTTAGTTCGATTTTATTGCTTTTGGTGCCAATTCTTGACTTCCGAGAAGTAAGATATCTTTGCACTTTCTATTGAACAAACTTTGTTTTTAACTCTCAAGTGTTTTAGTGCATTACTTAAATTACATTATTAGTTTTACAAAAAAATAATCATACAAATAATGGAGTTTTATTTAGTATATTAATCTTTATCAATATATTGTAATTCAAATGAGGATCATTTTTTTTGTTTTGATGCTGACTTGTGTGAATTAATTTGCATATAATTTGTAATCATCACAGATTAAGTTTTTCTGGATGTTCCTAAACTCCCGAATGAATATAATTGTGCATAGTGATATCTATTGACTGTAAGCTTTAATAATAGTTTATGATTAATAAAATACATGTCACTAATTTATAGACTGATTTAAATCTGGCGTCTCACTACTAATTTAGTGGTTGTTGATTGTGTTTACTTAGTTGTAACGAATTGGACTAAAGCCTGTCATGTTGCAACGAAAGATTTATAACAAATAATAAATTATTTAAATCTGGCAACAATAATTACGCTGTTGGAGTACATTCCAGCGGTTTTATGTGCACATTATTTTTTGTCGGCACTATTAATCCCAGTTATTGTTAAGCACTAAAAACATCTCTAATTATAAATATTTTTAGGTTATGCAAATGCATTATATTATGACACTTTTAGTAGGAATCGCACAACTAATTTTTATGAAACGATCATGGATTCGTTTTTGTTCGATCGTTTATCTTAATTAATTTCAATTTGCTAAAATTTATCTTACACTAAGCATAAATGGTGATGTCTGAAGCTACATTATCGAGGCTATGAACTTCACATATTTAAATGTTTGCTATACTCATAGATTCTATAGAATCGTCAAAGACGTTCTCAGTTGCTAATAAAGACATAAATTACAATAGTGCAAAAAACGCTGTAAATCTTTATTTTAAACAATGCTTTATCTATTTCCATTTACATAACACTTTGTTCGTTAGTAAATCTTATTTTCTCGTCAAATTTTTTTTTTAAATACTATTAAATATAATGTTGATTTAATATATCTCAATATTTTTTTGATGTATATTAAACTAATAGTATGGACCACGTATTGGCAATATAGCACTGAAGTGAAAAATTGTCTAACCCGTTGGAATATTTTGGAATGGTCTTATAAAAACACAGTTGCTTAACAAGAAGTTATACTTTTTTTATCTTAAATATTTTTAAAGCTCAACGATTTAATGTGTGATTAGATTTCTTAATTATTTTAATTACACTTATTCTTTAATATTTTATTTATAAAAATAAGATTTTTATAATACTTGCATACATAAAATTTTCAACGTTCCACTTACCGCACAAGCACATTATCATAGTCCCATAAGTCAAATCACGTTACTTGACGTGCGACAGAGGTCGTCAAACTTTTTTTCATTTACAATTTTTCATAGCATGCATAGCTATAATATAGATGAAATCTGATAAACAATAATCTACATAAAAAAATTTTTACACGCATTAGTGCTAAAACGTGTCGAATCATATAATGAACAGTTGATTGCAATATTAATTACAGTTGCAATAGAAAAATATGAAATCGCATGACGATTTAAGATTCTATATAAAAAATTGAATCAGCAATTCATCTGCCAATGTTATATATATATATATATAAATAATAATGGAAACCTTTGTTTTCTAACCATTTATTTAAAACAATGTATCCATAAAGTAAAAATTGTCTGAAATATAATAAAAATCACAAAACAGCCTCACGATCACATGTCATCAGTACTCTTGAATCTAGACATTCGCATCCTGCAGCATTGTTTCCATAATTTTATCGTATTAGTAGATAATTCACCGGAAATACTGATTTTTTGTTAGTTGCAAGAGTACTATGGCAATAAATGAAAATATCATTACCATCAATCCTGATGTATTTTAAATGAGTATGACTTCTGAATCGATGATTATATATACGTTTGTTTAGACTGCAATATAATCTTAGTGACGCATTTCTCTGAACTGATTATCTTAATATTGCCACAACTTTCACAGGCGATCAAATTCCATTCTTGAACGATTTTGACCTTCAACACAACTTGCAAGGCTCACAAGATAAGGACTTAAGTATTTCAAAACCACTTTCGATACAAGTACTTATAATGTTTACAGTCTTGATAGCATTGAAAGGGCAACTCTTTATTTATTTTTGTATGAAGAAATCTTTCTTCATGGTATTAACTGTACCATTCTACTACAAAACTACGATAACCACATTGGTTATATGAGTATTCGCAGATGATATAATATATACTCTTTTATGATAGTTTTTCTCATTCAGAATGGTCCACTAGTTTTTCAGATTTTCGGTCAATATGAAGGAATGACTTCCTTCTGACATATTTAATTTAATTATTTAATAATAACCCTTTTTAACTCTACGTGATTAAAACTTAAAATATTATATTGACATTCAAATACTAGTTGAAGAAGCCGGTTTCCTGAGAGTCGAAGGATTCGAAAGCAGATTTTAAATGTAAGAATTTTACTATAAATATGTCTAAAATTTTCAAAGATAACAAAAAGGTTTGATGAGTTCTGGATAAAATAAAAATTAATAATTATTTTAATTCGAAACCTCTACATTCAAAATTTATTTTGGAATTTTCTTAAGTAAAGAGGGTGTCAGACAGGGCTGTTTATTATCTTCGAGTCTGTTCAATATAAAATGTTGCTCAAATTTGTAATAAATAACTTTTTATTTATTTAGAGTATTGTATTATTTTCTTTTTTTATATTTTTTGTATTATATTTAAACATGTTTTACTTCTTCTAAGTTTATGTGTTGACAAGATGTATGTATCCTTTTTTGTATTTTTAAACTGAAATACAATGCGATGCAGGCCACTAAATGTATAAATTTCGGATTAGACGAGAGTACTGTTAGTCAAAGAATTATAAGGCGTTGGTTCTATAAATTCTATACTAGCGATATTAATGAAAATGAGCCAAGTAGAAGACTTCCATCTGCTCTTGATAAAGATTGAGAAATATTGTTGAATATGATCCACAAACCACAGTTCAGACTTTTCCTGTAACATCTGGTAAAAAATGGACCGAAGAATAAAAGCAGAACTTCATTAGTTCTCAGAAACAATAGTGAACTATTATTGAAGAGAATCATTACCTCTGATAAGAAATGAATTCTCTACAATAAATAGAAGAGTTCAGGCAATTGTTAGAGAAGAAAGCACAGAAGCTCCAAAACATGCTCTGAAATCAAATTTGCACCCGAAAAAATATGTATCGCTTGTTTCTTAAACCAGGAAAGACTATTACAACGGAAACATATTATAAAGAAGTTGAAGTTGCATAGAAAATTAAATATAAAACATCCAATGATGATTAAAGAATCTTGCTCTATGGAGCGATATTACTATATAATTGCTGTCACGCCTCTAGTAAGTGACATTTGCTTGATGGACATCATTCGCAGGTCGAATTGTGCAACGGGGTAAATGTGACTTCACGGTGCTTTTTGTCTATATTATTAATTATAAATTATTATGTTCTATATAATTTATATATATTGGGGTCGTTTTATTTTTAATAATAGCGCATTTTTTATACATAAAAATTTGAGTGCTCGAACCTGCAACATCAGAGTTACTAGTCTAGGACGTTACGGACTACGCTATTTCGTCATTTAATGACATACCACGAATCTTAAGGAAATCGAAATATTAAAAAAAAAACACTACTGATTGGCCAATTTATTGAACCTGTAAAATTCGTCCATTTATAACTCTTATCAACTATAGAGGAGATGAATTTGGTGAATCTCTAAATGTGAGACACATCAACAACTAACCATCAAAAAGGTTCTTGATAATGACAAAAAATAATACTTAAATATTTTGGACCGTTAAAAGGAGGCGAGTCTCAAAAAACCGGTTGTATTGGGGGGAAAATAACGATCCAGAATCGAGAAGAATGGAGCTTAAAGATTAGAATAATATGATACGATTCTGGGTTACACTAGAACACCATTCAAGCTTAAGCCATAGAACCTCTTAATCCAAAGGATGATGTTCATAATTAGCGTATTTTTTACTTAACCCACACTTCTCTGACCCAATTCCTAAGCTCAAGTTGGGCTCATTTTCAGAGGACCCAGTGAAGTTTTAATATCGTCGCAAAGAACGGTCGATCCGGTTGGCGAATTTCCGCCAGAATAAATTCCGCGTAATGATGTACAGTTAGGTCCATAAGCAAGCCAGTGTCGTTTCGGCAGGACGAAGCGCGGGCGCGTCTCTGTGTCTCTCCAGCTCTTTTTGGAATGTGTCAATTATCGCCATGCTCGAGAACGAGGTCGTCAAACTCGAATATGCTCGCGCAAATTTCGATCTCGGTGTATTGTACCTAAACGTTGGCTAATTGCGCTCGCCATGGGCTTAGGAACGAAGGAGGGTTACTTACCTTGGAGCGCATACGGTTCTTCGATCATGCGTAGAATTAATAACGGTGCTGCGTTGTGTACCGTGTGTTTAGGAGGTCTTTGATGGAACGATTTGGTTTGGTGATTTACTTAAACATGCAAATAAACGATTCTAAGAATCACTAAGATCTGAGCAAACATGAAAATGGATTGATTTGGTTGAGAGCTAACTGAAACGAATGATCTACAAGTAAAACCAATTTAAATCATGAGAGCTTACTCTTCACTTCCAAAGAATTATACTTGAACTCTACTTTAAAGTACTAGAAAATAAGTTGACCAATATATGATTCAGAATCCATGTATTAACGTTTAATGTACTTAACGTATTTGAAGTAAATCACTAAGTATTTAGATTCTGATTTATAAAAAGAGAAAAACTATTTGTATGGAATTGCTTAAAACGAAGTACTTTAAGGCCCTAACACACCAGTGCGAAATGTGGCAGAAGCGATACACTCATCACATTACATTAGTGCACTGCAACCTGTTCTCATTCACAGCACATCAAAGCTTTTATCACACCACAAGCAAAATATGGCAATTTTTATTTACTAATGGAAAAATTGAGTGGTACTTAAATTAACTGTACGGTATAAGGTAAAATATAAATGGATATTACGCTGCTATGTTGTTAGTTGTATTGGTGCCGCATCGTAGTAGTCTTCGTCTCGAAGATCAACTCGATTTCTTAAAGGTTCAATGAGAGCAGATCAGACGATCGAGGTAGGAGCAGCTACTTTACCTCGGACTTAAAGTTCTCGTCTGGGTCTCTTTTGGCTTAACTTTCGTGTATTCCAAGTCGAAAGCGAAGTGAAGTTCAAGTTATGAGTTCTGATGGTTTTAGAATAATTTAAACGATTTTTCTGTTAGCTTAATAATAATCTAGCTGCAAAAATCAGGTGAAATAATATTTTGAGTTTTCAATTATTTTTTTGCTGCAGCTCAAATTTGCGTTGCTTTTTATATGACAATTGAATTGTGTCGTTTTTTATGGTTAAAAGATAATTTAACAGTCTTATTTATGATTTTTTCCTTTCTTTGAACACATTTAAAAAGTACTGCATTATATGACATACGCCTAAATGTAACAAAATCCTTTTATAAGACATGATTCAAGATCGGTTGATTTTTAATACCTATTAGGTACAACTTAGCTCCATTTTAATTATCGATATTTATCTGTGAAATTAGGAAAATCTAATCTGTGATGATCAATCAGAATTATAACTACATAATAATCATAAATTCCGATCTTCCAAATACGATAGAAATTGAAAACCCTAGGGTTCATACAGGATTTGAAGTAATAGTCAACGATTTATACCACTCTTTTGGTTCTACAGTCGTAATTAGTACATACTATTTATCGACCAAACAGGCCTGGTTCCATAAAAATACTATTTTTTAATTATAATTTAATTTAATAGTCTTTTCTTCACATCTCATGTGCACATGAACGGTTCTTCTTAATCCACATCCATTTTTGTATATGCACATTCACTCGATTACATTACTTTGATTCTGAATATCAGTGACTCAATATCTTAAGTACTTAGAGAAGTATCTTCATAGGCCTCTGAAATTCAAACTACAGAATCCTTGTCGAAAACTGGTGATACAACCTTAAAGTATTAGTGAATGGACACTTGTCAGAATGATTTATCTTAAAACCGGTGTATTAATGTCTATTATGATTTATTTTGTTTTGAAATATCGTGGGCATGAAGCAGTTGTAGAATTATATATCTGCCTATATTTTTAGGAATTGTGTCATAACTTACGGCCTGTTATGGGATACAAAAATTTCTCTTGGATGCCTTTTGTTGTAAGGCCTTATAGCATGAGTAAGAATCAGGTGGTGACATGGAAATGTCGTGTTTAACACTGTATTGTTCCCGCATAAAACCTTAACTAGAGCTTTAAAACACATCAACGCGTTTATCTTGTGTGTAATTGTTATAATATAATATCTACAGGATGATTCTATGAATAGTGTTTAGTAACAAAGTGCTAGTATTTATTATAATAATAAGCGGTGTTTTGGCGATGCGAACCTGCCATGTTACGAAGAGTGGTAGCACGTGCACTCGGCAGCAGTTTAGCAGCGTTCTTCGTTACGGTGTCTTATTTGGTGTGTGTGCACGGATTCGTGCTACTTTCGTCCGCAGCGAGGGGACAAAGCCGCGGAGGATTGCTTCAGGGCTTCGAGGGTCCAAAGCCCGGCGAACCATCACGGGTGTACCGCACCAGAACAGAATTGCTGCTCCGAGGTGCTGTAGACAGAAAGTCGGCCGGATACCAAGTGCACTCGCCTCTGCACTTTGGTGCAGTTTGGGAAGGAGCGGCCGGAGAAAAGCTGCTGAGATTCCATGTAAGTATTCTGAAATTTGTGAGATTATATATACATACATAATTTAATTTGTTATTTTTTTCCAGCTTTTATCTCCAAAGTTATTCATCAAATCAAGGAAGGCTCCGACGCCCGAAGGCTTTGTCGAACATTCCTCATCTTTAGATAATGCCTTGAATGATCCATTCTATGCATTATGGCAATCGGGCATCATTGATAAGGTGTATTTAAACGACCGAGAACCACTGAGTTTAACAAATTATAAAAAAGGAATAATCAGCATGTTTCAGGTAAGTCCTTATAATAATCATTTTTTTAATTACAATGTTTAATATATATTTTATAGTTCCAAGTATTAGACATGGAGATAAACGAAACTGACGTGTCTCACCACTGTAACGTCAATTATATTTCACTATCGCCCACAGCGATTAGAAAAATTAAGGTGAATTTTATTTATATTTATTTATTTCTATAGAATTATATAGAAATATTGTAATGATGTTTTCATTTTTAGAACAACTGCACTATGCCATTTGATACTTTGTCTAAGACGCATCCAGAAGGAATTCTCTCAGCCATAACCAAAAGCGATAGGAAGACGGATTATGAAATGAACGCCGATAATACAGTTTTAAAGTTGATTATAAATGTTGAAAAGCATGAAATGCATATGGTCGCTAAAGGAGATGCCGGAAATAGGATTAATCTATTACAACATGTAGAACTGCTAGAGAATGAGAAGGGGGATAGCTTCAATTTGAAGGCAGCGACTTTGCAACAAGCTTTACAAGAGCTGATGAATCAAGGTGGAGAGCTTAAGGAACAATCTTTGCAACCAATCAAAGAACCGACTAAATGCCAAGATGATTGTCCAAGTGTAAGATTTTCTAACAAAAATATTTTTGCTATAAAGCTTCATGATTTTAGCTATAGTAGATTTTATAAATGAAATTTTTGACAGAATTTTCGTTGTCAAAATATTTAAAAGTGCTATTTAACAGGTAATTATTAGAAGAGATATGTGCATTTAAATAAATACTTTGTTCCATAAATCTTCAGGTTTTTCTTCGGAAAAGCATTCGTTGCAAAGAGTTATTCATAAGGTATTCATTATTCTGACCAATGCTCGCTTGCACCTAATCTCTCCAACAGTAATGCACAAACAATTTGTTTTATGGAACAATTATTTTATATATTGTTCATTTAAATTGTCCTTAATATAATATATAATTATATATATAATTTAATTGCATCTTTATGATTGATAGTACATTTAAACTAATTTGGACCTGAGTTATGACTAGTAACCAACGGTTACTAGTTTATTAACTAGTAACCGTTGATCCAGAGTAGCAAACTCGAATTTTTTATTCGCTATTATTAAAATTATTACTAACCCGAGCTGCAAAGTGACATCTATTGATCATCATTTATATTACAAATAATAATTTATAATTAATAATATAGATGTCACCGATCCCCAGACTTTTAGGCCAATTACGCACTGTCGACTAGTCGCCGGCGACTACTTTATATGGTTTTAAATGGGTGCATACGCATGCAGGCGCCGAGTCGCACGAGCGTCTGGCGCGTTCCTGCGCAGAGGTGATGCACAGGCGACTTGCTATAACCTATAAAAGCATGGGTTTAGATGAGTGCATTCACAGGAGGAGTGACTTTCGAGACGACTTATAAATCAGTCACACAAAATGGCTTCGACACAGAAAAGCTCATCGTAGAAATTGAATCCCGAATTGTTTACAATAATTTTATATGAATATTGATAACGAAAAAAAAAAGATTGTAAAATAATATGTTTAATTATATTATATTATTTCTTGCTTCTCGATTTAAATTAATTTTATTAACATAATACAGATATATTTATAATTGCATTTGGGAAACAAAAAGCGGAGGTTTAATAAAAAATATATGTAAGAAGACGAGGAGGTGTTCCTAAGTTTCAATTAGTACTTAAAAATGAATTACAGCGGCGGCTAAAAATACTGATTTTTACAAATCTAATATGGATGATATCGCCCTTTGTCTGTGAGCATGGTATAATTGTAATATAATATATGAATTTGCTTATCGTAATAATACGTAAAACGTCCTAACTATCCTAATACATTATTGACAGCAAAAACGTGTTTCTATTATGAGTCAAAGGATTAAAAGAAACTATGAAGTGCTGACCATTTTCAACTCTCACGGATTATAAACTTGAAACCATCATAAACCTCTTCATTGTACATGCAAAATTTGCTCTATTCATATTTGCAGATGCCGAAACGAAAAAGGTCATAAAACTTAGATTGTGAAACAATACTTTTGGACTGTTATGTATGTTCCTTTTCGATGCATCACTTTCACTGCATACTTAATCCCCAAATGGGTTTTGCGAAATTGAATAGCCGGAGAATTTTGCATCAAAAAAATTGTGTGAGATATATAAATTTATATTTCATACGGGGAAATTAAATATTATATTGAAATTAAAATAATATTTTTTTCTCTTTAAAATTAATATTGCAATTTCTTCGCGAATGTACTACTCGAGCTCGAGTCGCTCGGCTTAGCCGCCTAGCCTAGTTACCTACGTTTTTGAGCCGGCGGCGGCTAGTCGACAGTGTGTAATAGGCCTAACTCTAGTGATGAATAATTACTTATATTCATTATATCTGATTGACTTACTCATTTGGTACAGATTTACCCCGCTGTAACGCATTGGGCTTACGCCTGTCAGGCTACAACTGAAGATTCTAATTATCTTAATTTTATAGAAAAAATAGCGCAACATTGTTGTATCATAAATAATAAATATTTTATATTGTTTTTTATAGTTGACAAAATTAATCAAGGACAATAAAGATATATTAAAATCGTCTCAACTTGGAACTATAAAATCAGCTACTTTATTCATTAAATTGTTGAAAGTTGTACGTGAATCCAGTGCTAATGATATACTCAAAGCATTAAAAAGCATCAAGAGCAAGGAGATCTTGTAAGTTATATTTATTATTATTATTTATAATCATTAGTTCTATTAATAAATATTGATTATTATAGGCAACAATTGTGTGATTTGATCGGTTTAGCCCAAACTATTCCTTCCCATCAGGCAGCTAAAAAGTTCTTGCATTTTGATAGCGAATATGATATTGATAATACAGAGAGGTATCTTTGGGGATTGTCGATGGGAAGTCATCCACGTGTAAGTATCTCATGTATTTCTGAACATGAAATTCAGCTGTAATATCTGACACATATTTTTAGGAAGAGGTTATATATGATATTTTAAAAATATCTGAAAACAAAAACATTCCTAAGAAAGTCTACGAGACTTTGATACTCACAGTTTCGGCTATGTCATACAACTTTGCTCAACAATCGCCGTTCGGTTTCAAACACAAGGCAATTATCAAAGTACAGAATCACGTCACATTTTTACTATCTAATTGTAAAGATAGCGAGTGCAGAGTCATGTACATTAGAGCCTTAAAGAATCTCAAACATCCAGAATTGATAGACGCAATATTGAGTCATGCGGCAAACGGTCAAAAGCCCGTGTCCGTTGCTGCTATGAAAGCTTTGAAAGCAATGCCCAAATCATACATAACCTCTCAAGTGATTAAAGAATGCCAAAAAATATTTTACCAGATCAAGAAAAGGTATGACTCCAGCTCTAGAACTATTGCAGCAGATATAATATTAAGTTCGAAACCGTCAGAGCAAATTGTCAATGAATTAGTTTGGTTCTTGGCTACGGATGAGCCGGAATATGAAATTAAACAATTTTTGTTCCAAAGATTGAACATGATCGCCGATAAATGTCCAAAGTTTAGAAACATGCTCATGAATATTATGAAAAAGGATAGGAACATAAACAATTGGCATGTGATGTCTCAGAGAGGTATGACAACGGCTTTCACAAGACCGTTTATGAACACAAATTGGGCGAACGGTTCTTTAGTGTCCATTCAAGAAATATCTGGCGGTGTTTTAAAGAGAGGTCATGTTGATGTGCTTTTAGAGTCAAATGGAGAACAGAAGGAACTATTCAGTGTAAGTAATAAAACTATTAATTTATTATTATATAAACATCTTTGAAAAATTATATAATTTATTACAGTTGGGACTCTTTGCTGGTGGATTATCGAATTTCATGGGTTCTAATAATAACAATAATGACGATGGCGAACCAGTTGAAGAAGAATCTGCGACGGCTGGAATGGAACTGACTGTTCAAGGAGTGCAAATTCGGCCCTTTACTTTCTTTTCCGGACAGGGCGAACTTATGGGTCATGTTTGGTCCGGAACGGCCAGTGATAGGACAACAGCATTCCAGGTAATTTTTAATTAGATCTCCGACGTTTTTGAGGTATGTTTTAAATTAAAAATGTAATGGTTTCCTGTTGTTGTTTAATGATATGATTGTGTGCATATCTGTTGACAACGAAGTAAACTAGAACAACCTTCACTTGATTATCGGTTAAGTTATTTGTGTTTCAATGATTTCAAAACATCTATATGCTATCTGTTATTATTTATTTTCTGTGTGTGTTATCCGCTAGCAGCTCTTAATATACTATATCACATATGCGTTGAATGAAACCTATCGTTACTGATCTTATCATATTTCATATATCTACTGTTAGAATATTTAATTGTTGGACAGCATCATTTTAACTACTTTTACTGTGTTTGACTTTTCTTTTCGATCACTTTTCACTAATTAATTTCAAGAAGTAAACTTCTAGAATTTCATCAGCATTTTTTCGGTGGTATTTAAGAGAAGGTTCGGTGATTAATCCGAACAAGATTTTTGCAGACACTGATTATTCCAAAAATAGAATATTCCGAAAAAAAAATATTTTTAAAATTATATAAAAATTTGAATACTTATTAAATTTTTAGTTAATGCATTGAATATCAGTTAAAATATTTAATTTTTTAGTTTGTCATTTTATCCGTCAAATACTTATGAAATTAATTTTTTTAGTGATAAAATAAAGGTCTAGGACAGTGATCGGCAAACTTATTGGCCGAAGAGCCAAATATGTACATTACAACGATTCAAAATAGTTCTGAGAGCCAAATCTGTTTTTTAATTTATTAAACCTTTATTATAATTTTAAACCTTCATTAAATTACAGGTACACTGAATAAAACTTGATTTCACACTTAATAAAGCTTTATTAGTTGATAAACAATAATATGAAAGTAAGGTATCCATAAATTTAAATCATGACAATGACTGACAAACACTTAATGCAAACAATGTCCTTGCATCTCCTTGGAAAGTTTCAGTAAGTCAGGTTTATATGTTGTTGTTTTTAATTTTAGGCATGATTCCAGGTTCTCATCAATAAGACAACTTTTCAGTTTACTCTTGATAAAGTTCATGATTGAAAAGGTTTGTTCGCATTAATATGTAGAACCAAAAAGGGAAAGAACAGCAAACGCAAGTTTTTTCAGCGGATCTTAAGAGTCAGGAATACTATTCCAAACGTTGAAAATGATCATGACTTCATTCTCCAGGTCTTTCAAAGCAGACCACTTGTGTTATGAACTAAGATCACATTTGTTCTTCTCCGATATTTCCAAATCAATACAAAGACGCTGAAATTTGGAGCTCCATATTTTCTTGTTTTTTAAATCCTGCAATTATATTTCAAAGTTACCAATGTCAATGCCAAAAGGAGAAAATTTCAACTCAGTTTATTGTATCATTAAGAAGATTTTTGACGAATGCTAAGGTCGCTTTGAAACCTGCTGAGAAATTCTTTCCTCATATTTAAAATTGTTGTTTTGAAATGGTGTTTGTCAATAGAGGAATTATTTTCTTGGCGATGCTTCAGCAGGCTCGGAAAGTGAAACAATGTTTCCCTTTCAAAATCTTGAGCAAAAGCGTTTTAAAACGTTCCCTCTTGATAACCATCGAACCTTGTTATGAAGCAGAAAATCAGCGTTCTCACTCTTCATTTCAACTAAAAATTCTCTGAATTGACGATGATTAAGAGCTTTAGCTACAATGGAGTTGATGATCGTGATCACTAATCCCATAACTTTACTAATTTCTTCCGGAAATATCTGCGCACAAAGCGCTTCTTGGTGAATAATGCAATGATAAACCAATATCTCGTAATTATTTTTTTCTTTCAAAATGGCAACAAACCCTTTTCTGACGCCAGTCATACTTTTGGCCCCGTCTGTAACCGCCAAGTACGCAGATTGACAGCTGTCATACTACTACGCTGCGCTGCGCCCCTATCGGACGAAACAGATACTACGTCAACGCTCACGTACACATTCAACGTTGCATGGAAAGGACACTCGACCAGAATTAGCGCCCGGGCACGTGGATATTTGTGCCAGAGCCGCACTCAAGGAGCCAAAGAGCCGCATGCGGCTCTGGAGCCGCACTTTGCCGACCCCTGGTCTAGGACTTTTAATCACTGCTTTTTTTTCGCTAGGCGATTAATTTCTTTAAATCATCGCTTTAAATTTTTTTTACCATCGTTTTTTTTTTATTTATTTAATTCTGTGAACTATTCTTGTTTTATCTTTGTATTGTTTGAGCAAATTTCATTTATCGAATCGTTTGGCAAAATCTAAGCTTTCAATTTCTCTCATGATAATGGAATGTGAAATATTTGTACACAATAATGTCGAACCATATTGCAATTTCTTCTTCCTGATAATAGAACATACAAATTTATGATTACGTGAATTTAATAATAAAATAATAATAACGACGAGTTACAAAGCAACAAATGTGTATATAATTGGTATACAAAAAATTACCTAAAATGCAAAAACATTATATAGATAAAATCAGATCATATAAAATTACTGCTGGTTTAAATCGATTATTTTACTTAAAAGTTTTGGGAGTTCTGGTTTTTTAAACATAAAGCCAAATTATACGGTCCTTTAATTATCTTTTTTTAATCCATAACTCTGCATACTTCTCTAGTTTTAATTTTTTATCGTTTGGGCAAATTTTATAGTTCAATTCTAGTTCTTCATTAAATATTTGTGTCAAAAGTATATTTTATGTAAATTATCTATTCATTATAAGGATAATGATATTAAATTTCAAACTTGTATTCATGGATATTTTTAAATAGTAAAATATAATCTCGAATGCGCAATTAAAATTAAAAATTGTGAAGATTATAAAAAAAAATAATGTTACTTTTCTAGTATCTTTAGAAGGTTCATGGTTACTTGAAAAACATGTTTTTTTTATTTTAATAACAATTTAGTTTTTGGGATTTTAACCCTTTTGCGTGTGACTTCGCAGCCAGTAAGACGCAGGTGGAAACTAGTAAGAATTTTATTAGATTATATTACATATTGCAATAGGCTATGATGAGCGAGATCGTTATTATCCGAGCGGTGGTAGAGAAGCTGACGGAGGGATGATGTCGGTGGAAGATCTTTAGAGTTCTGATTGGTGTGGTAGTGATAGTATAGCAGAATTTGATCCCTCTCGATACAAATTTATTATTTACACACCTATTAAGAAACAATAAATAAGAAACGTAATATTTATAGAATACTTTTTTTTAATTTGAATGATTTTTATAGATATTAATAGCAATAAATAAATGAACATAACAATAAATATTTTATATTAATTTTATAAAAAATATTGAGCGCTTCTGAATTGATTTAAAAAATCCATAAAACCCAGATAATGTTTAAAAAAATATGTAAAACAAATTAACGAAATTTAATAATAGAAAAGTGTTAAAATATATTATTTTAATATACTAATACAAAAATGTAATAAAATAAATCAAAGCAATAAAACTTTTAGAATCATTAATTTTTTTCTAATTAGGCAATATAAAATAATAATAAAAAAATAACGGAAAATTTTCACATTCTATCTACATTTGTACTTTCTTTATAAATATTGGAATTACTTATTTTGCATAGTTGTTTTTAGTAATTATTTTCTAAAGGCAGTTTTTTAAAGATATGTGAGATTTTTTTATATCTGTGGTATAAGTTGGTGATTAATATCTGAAAACTTGGGTTTTAACCACATGTTTTTCTATCGTGTCTGGGAGATCTAAATTAGTTATCATCACAAATAAGTTTTTCCTTGATTTTCCTAATCTCATGGATGAATAATAAAAATAAAATAGAGCTAGCTCCTGCGTAGTGATATCTATTGCTCTATAATAATAGCTTATAATAATTAAAATACATAAACTTTTAGTCTGGTATCTCACTACTTACTTAGAAGTTGTTAATTGTGTTTACCATGTTGTACCGCAAATCACTATCATTAGAGATCAATCGGGAAATATAGTGCAGATTATTATATATTACATAATATATATATATATATAACAACCTCATACATTATTATATTATCATATTACAGGCGTTAACTTTGCTACAAGATCACATGGAATGGATAGCTCTTGGAAACGGAGTAACAGCTGAGATAAGCGTGCTCGGTTCTGCATCTTTCGATTTAGCAGCCCAAATTCAACTTTCAATTTGGAGCAGAGTGGCTCATTCTGTCGTAGAAAAGAGGTAAGTTACTGATGTTTGAGAGTTATATTTCTTGTTATTATAGGCTATAGTTCTAAATATTTTTTACAGTGCTGGAATAGCCATTCAAGGACTGTTGAAGGCTGACACATCTTTTGTGCAATCTCAGACTGAATTTGTTATTGCCGCCGAACCAAAATTGAATCTAGTTTCCGACATCGATTTCTACACCGATATAGCGCTTTGTATCCAAGTCGCTCAACCCGACACTATAGTCAAGTAAATATTTTGATTGTTAGTTTAATTATTATGAATCCGTGTTATTTATTGCGTGTAAATTTCAGGCATAACATATACAAGGTGGAACGGATTCCGGGAAGCAAACACAAACTGCGTCAATCTAAATATAAAACAGTGCGAGTGCCCGGAAAGACTTACGTCCTTAACAGGAAGAACAATGTGATGTGTAACGTGATTCATAATAAGTAGATTGTGTTTGAAATTGAGGACTATGTAACGAATGTGGTTTTTATTTGATGTCTAGTCAGAAAATTTTTAGAAATTTATGTGTGGTGTCGTCTGAACAACTATTTTTCAAAAAATTCCATTAGTTACCTTTAGTGTAATTTGATACGACGAATGATGTTTATGTGAAATTATAAAAAAGTGCCTTGAATGAGAATTTTTATATGAAATTTTGTAAATAAACCAATATAATTTTATTACATTATTTTGATTTTAATCCCGTTCCTTATACACTTATTATAATACCATATATTTAAATTCAGTTCATTATAGTATTACATAGTATTCCGTAATCTACTTTGAAAGCTATAAAAACTCGAGAGTAAGGAGGAACCATATGTGAATACGAAATGAGGATAATGTAGACAGTCTCAAATGTGGTTAAATCACGAATGTCATATGACACGATTGTCCCACTTTTAAACTTATTAAAACCCAAAGCGGAGATCTCTTTAAGTGCCATTGCTGGGTTTCGGATAAAAAGTTTTTAAGTCTTTTCGGAAAATCGAATGGAGGATGAGTTCTGCATACTAAATTGTTAATAGCTTAGAATTGATGTTTTAACTAATCTGATCATAGATATGGTCAATGTGAGAATCAGATACATCGACAACACTAAGGTCCTTATGATTTTTTGTGATTATAACAAAGTATGCTGCTAAGAATAAATAGTTAACACCAACTTTAATAGCAACTGGTTTTGATTTATTATATGCATAATTGTCATAACCAGCAGTTCATGTAAATTCATCGAAGCTCATTATAACCGAGTTAGACTGTGTGTACCTAAAAAAAGTGATAATTGCGTATTTGACGTTGCGGTAATATATTGTGTGTCATGTTACCAACTTTTGATATTTCTAGTGCCTCGTAAAGTTTTTCCTTAGTTTCGCAACTTTTGCAAAAGTTGTAGATTTATAATTTTTCACTAGTTTTGCAATTTTTTTCTTTGAGAACTCTGCTTGTTAGAGAACTTAACAATGTAATAAATTGTGGATCAACTATTTTTTTTATAATAAAAATAATAAATATAATTTATATGTTACAAAAGAAAAATATCAAAGTTTGATAACTAAGTTTTCCAGGCGAGAGACCTAATAAAACTTGAAACTTTGTGACATGTTGTTATGACTTCTTTCTAAAAGAAATGTTTTTCAAGTTGAAAAATTTGAACCGTTGTTAAAAAAATATGAAGTATATAAAAATAAAGGTATATTTATATATTTCACAATATTTTAATTAAATTATATAATTTAAATACATATGTTAATACAACTCTTAATTCCAAACTGCTAAATGTATTGATTGAGAACCTCTGCTAACCACAAATGCTTCAAAAGCTTTCCTCTTCACCACAACTTTCCAGCAAGTTTTCCCTATTGAAATATAATCAACTTTACTCTTTTGTCATTGATTTATTATTATTAGTGTTACTACAAAAAATATACAGAAGGCTTAGAATAAAAATTAATCGAATTTATTTTCAATGAATATTAATTATATTAATGCAAAAATATGTTTAATTGTCCAAGAACTGGATATAGTACATAAGGAAAAGATAAGATTATATTAAATATTTAGTTGCGACTAGAAACAAGCATTACAGTTAGCGCCTCAGTAAATAAGAAAAGAGTTACATATGTTATATTTACATTTTCTCGTGGTTCATTATTTCAGCACTGATTTAATCGATCCTTCGTGCAGAAATATTTGATAATGATAATGCTGGGTATTTAAAATGTATTTATTGCTTTACCTTGAGTCCATCGAAATGTGTGAAAGAAATACTCAAACAACGAATACGATTAAAATAATTAGCGCGTAGCGTAAAATTACGAACGCAAGGCGTGAAATCACTATGTCCCAGTGAGATACAACTGCCGGCAATGTTTTGTTTACATCAATTCAGTGGCGTAACTAGAAAATTGTACTCATAAACAAAGAAAAACAATGCTTAGATAGTTTGATCGTGCAGTGAGAAATCTTCGGTAATGTGCGGTATCTGGACGGTGCATTCGTTTATTTTTATAGTTACAAATTTTTATGCAAATTATTTATTATTCACAAACGTTCGCATTGTTCTCGCCGCAATATTACTTCATCGAAGTACATAATCGAAGATCGAGTTGAACTTTTGTAGATTCGGCGTAAGGCTGCTTGATGCAAGTTTCAAGTCGGAAGCGAAGTGGTCAATCCTGTCAGGGCTCGGTTATTTTTTCCAGGTCGGTAATTAAAAATTCAACAATCCAAATGTTAACCTTAAATATTAATATTTTTTGTCAGGAATAATTATTGTCCGCAAAAATCCTGTCTGGAAAGTTCCTATCCGCAAAAATCTGTCCGCAAAATTCGTGTCCATAATAATCCTGTCCAGAAAAATCCGAGCAGGATTTTTCTGGACAGGATTATGACCTTTTAGTCCTGACCGCCGTCAGGACTAAAAGACGTTGATGATTTGGGACGGAACCAGACTCTTTGTTTTATTCTAATACAGATCTTATTAGATTCTAAATCGGTAAGGTTGCTACCATAGCTATTCTCAGATATGTACAATTTGAGAATAATTTAGCTGCTCGGCGGAAGTACTCAGCACCAATCCTTGTTTTTTTTTAAAGTAAGGTCCAACGTTTTTAGTGGATGTATTCGAAAATATAATTAGATACATTACCGTTACTTGTTTGATTCGTTGATGAGATGATTTTGGGTAGACCCGAAAAATATTTACTGAAAAATAAATTTAGTAATCGAGTAAAAAAATTCTGAAACCATCCCGAGATACAATGAATTATTTTAAAATATATTTTATTACATCTCAAATTAATCGAATATTATAATAAAAAAACATTGTAATGCTTTTTAATATTTTTTATGTCAAAATTATGCTGACCGTTTTCTTTGGTTAGTGGTTCATCACGAGTACGCACTACATGGCAATCACCGAGGAGTATTACCAAGAGGTTCTGCGTCGCCTTTGTGACGCTGTGAGATGCAAACTTTTTTCTAGCACTTGCAATACGCATGCAAGTGCTAGAAAAAAAAACAAGAAAAAAATAAGAACCGTGAACCCATGATTGGTTGAGAAAGCGGTGACGGGACATTTCAGATGAGAGAATTTCTGATCAAAGTCTTGAGAGCAGCCTTTCCACTCCCATCGTCAGATTTGTTCCAGGTCATCATCTCTGAATCACCAGGAGTTCACATTTGAAGACGGCACAGAGCCACGACACGAACGATGATATTTATGTTTGGTAAATTAAATTTTAATAAACACGTATGCCAAGCATTGGTATCGCACAAATTGTTTTGTCACGTACCCCATGCCATAGGACCGCTATGGGAAAACCAATAACCTAATTTATGTAATGCCGTCGACTATCTAAATGTTAAGTGACTTAAGAATACGATCACAGCATGTGGCTTACTTACAATTTTATTTAATAATAATAAGGTATATGTTTCATGTTTTATGAATAATTGTTTGCTGTTCAATGATGACGATGACGAACCAAATAGTCCTAATTTATTATACACATATATATTCTTTTTTTTTACCGGCCATTGCCATGGCACGAGATCCTATCTATCCGTCTGCCGCAACTACCACACAAAAGAGGAAGAGAAAAAAGAACAACCACACTCATACTAGAATACAAACTCCCGGCCCTGGTATATAACACCTGTGTGATCAGCTGAGCAGTATTCGTCCGTCCGTGCGCGCGGTCGGTCGCGCGCTCGCCCGATATGGGATCGCGTACCCAAGTTTACGACCACTGAATACAGCCAGTTTATCCCAGTGACCTCCTGTACCTTCGCTACATTCCCCAGAGGGATAATCAGAACAGAAGAGTATAGAAGACTGGTCGATTTGTGGCACTTCTACAAGTTCTTCTCCTGAGTTGCCGGAATGCCGAGATCATCAGGTGGGTGGCCGGTTCACGTGTTTGTTGTGCAGTTGCGAAATTTTTCATTCGGTTTTCTTCCGAGCGAGCGTATGGCCGACAAAACATAGTATACACAAATATAATAATAATATTGAATAGTTTGCAAATTATTGGAAATGTGTGTAATGTTAGTGGCAAAATGATGAATTTGGACGTTTTATAATAAAAATAATGGCGGACCATTTAAATAACAAAATGAATGCATATTTAAATATGTTTTTTGTTTGTATTCAAAAATTAATTGACAATAAAAAGGAATTCGAAATGATTTTGATATAAAGAGACGAATTATATTTATGTTGATCTAATCTGTCATCATTTTTTCAATCATAATAAATTGAAATCGGTAGAAAATCTCGGTTAGAATTTTTATACATTTTGCTATCGTAGTAAAGTAAAAATTGTATGTTCAAGTAGATTTTATAATGTGATTACACGTTTTATGATAGTCCATTATGACATACGTGATATCTAATTTATATGAGGCGTGTAGAATATTAAAAGCAATTTTATTTTATAAAATTATTTCACAAACCCCGATTATACATTAACCCTTTGTGCTCGTAAATCGACAATGTGTCGACATCGTATTCCAAGCGTTGCACTCGTACGTCGACAAAACTTCGAACGCATTTATTGGCTTTGTGTTCAAGCAAATTTTGCCAATTTAAATTTATTAATGGTAAAAAAACTTCTGTTAAACACAATTCAGTAATATTGAATTTTTAACTTATGCAAATAACTCAATAATCTTAAATTTACGAGTGTAAGTTTATTGTAAAAATGTTCATCGGAACATGGCCGGACGGTTGCGGTGTTAAGACTGAATCGCGTGATATTTGACAGTTTTACGTTTTCAATTATTGCTGTTAAACTGATTTTTTCCTTCAAAGGGTATCTATATTTTTATGATATGGGATGAAACGAGATCATATGCTTTAATTGTGCATAATTGTTACTCTGTATTGAGTGTCTGTTATGAAATAAAAGGATTAGAAAATTCAGTAAGACGAAAAAAGAGCGAAATGCCGTTAGGCAAGCAGAGATGGCTATTTTAAAATGAGCGATTGACAACTATCGACCAGGGTACTAAACTCAAATAATAATATTAGTCTTTTCGAGCTAGTAAATTACTAAGTTATGTAAAACAGAAATCGTAATCTGTGTTTTAATTATTTATAAATACATATATTGATTTACTTTTAGAAATTATCCATTTAATTACGAATGACGATATAATAACGGATGTTAAGGAAAGTGACGATGAATTTGATATTAACCGTGATATTATTACTGTCAGGGCCGGCCCGAGGGGCAGGCAGTACAAGCGATCGCCTGGGGGCGCTAGATCTTGTGGGGCGCTGTGATACCAAATAAAGGTGCAATATTCAATTAAAATTATCAAACAATATTGTTAAAGAATATAATCTAATATTAGTTTTTTTGGTACACCCTACTACACTCTTTAGATTATTTTAAGCGTAAAAAATTGCGATGAAAAAAAACACAATTTCTTAAATACCCACAATCGAAAAAAATAATATGGTTTCAAATATAATATTAGTTTACTTTATTTTGAATTATATTACTAAGCGCATGTAATGAGTTGATTAAGTATTAGTAGGGGGGTCCGCAAATTTAATTTTTGCCTGGGGCGCCAAATAACCTAGGGCCGGCCCTGATTACTGTGACAGTAATAGTAGTAGGAATGATATCTAACCACTTAAAAGAAGATGGATTATGCCAATATATGATGCAAAAAATGAATACGAATCTGATTATAATCTTAATATGACAATGGGTATGGTGCGACAAGTAAATATTGTTAACCAAATATACCTCTGCACCAAGAAATCCGTTTACTGTCCAGATACCCAGAGACCCGAAACTATAGAATAATATATCGATTTATAAAAACACTAATCTATTTACTAAGAGAGATTAGCATAATAGTTTATTATTATTATTATTTATAAGCTAATAAAAATATTGTTTCTAAAACTAGTTTATATATGTTCCCCTTTAAAATTGTAAATCCTACAATTTTTTTAAATAATTTTCATTTTAATTTTTAATTTGATTTATTTTATACACTTTTTGGATTGATAGTACAGCAAGGGCATTTAGTACATCATAGACACGTTCATGCTAAGACTATTTCTACCAATTTTAAATATTGTACAAGTATTTAAAGTTTCAAGTTTTAGGATAATCTTGTAATGTAATCATTTTTTATGATCAATTCAATTATTTTTTTAAAAACTGTTTTAATAAATTCCTAAATATTTTGATATGTCTAAATATGGTTTTAATTTCAAATATCATTAGTGAATAACACTATTATCATATTTCCAAGGTATCGGGTTTAGTAATAAGAAATTACATTTTTTGTCTTTCACTGGAATTAATGTAGAATTGTAAATTGGATTTTGGTAAATCTTTTTAAGAGATTTGAACTTTTCATTGAGCAATGTTTCAAAATTTTGTAGTGCTTGTTCAGCTGTTATGTGTGTGTGTAATTATTTGATTGCAAGGCCTCTAAAATGTTCTATCTAGGATTCTAAATCAATTATTCAAATCATTCACCTGATTTTTAGCAATTCGAATACTAGACCAAATATTCGTAAAATATTCGCTTATACTATTTTAAATAAAATTTAAAAAATCTAAATCGTTTTTTCTCTTTATACCCGAGTGACTAGTGCCGCTCGGAAATCCATGGTCCTTTATGAGACAGTGAGACGCTTCTTCACATCAAAAAAATAGTTTTTACGCCTTCGAAATACAGTTGTAAATATAACGTTTATTGGCCGTATCTACTATGACCGAAATTCGCAGAATTTAATTTAAATTCGTTCGTTGAACAAAACAAAATGTTTGAAAGCCGCATTCTTTTTTATCGTTTAGCGCATATCTCAAAATCAGACGTGCGTTGCAAATTTGTGTAAAGTTTGAGTTACGTTTTTGTATTTGTCGTTTCAAGGTGCAAAGATTTTATTCCAATTAATACAGATATTCGTTTGTGTTTAATTTATTTCTAGTTATTTAATTTATATGCATATCCGCACAAAACAAATTCCGGTACGGATCCGATCTTTATGTTTATCAAATTCGTTTTAAATTGTTAGCTATTGTAAATGTTCCATCAATGTTGCTGAATTAATGCAATCGCAGCTTTTAATTCTGATGATTGAAAGAATATGAAATGACGTCCCTGATCAAAAAAGTATGTAAAATTAAGCATTTTCCTTTTGACGCCCTCACTGGTCAGTAATTCATACAGAATTGTGCTATGCATATTTTTTTAAATAAAAATAAATACTGAATAAGTTAGTTTACTTAGCTGTTAATATTATAAAACACTTAATTTATACATGTATTTGTTAAGCTAGCCCTTAATATTCTCAAAACTTACACATGTCAAACAATTGTTAATTAAAAAGTACAGCTTTTCCTCTAACATTTTTAATCAGTCGTCGCTCTTTTAAAATTGATTAATACTTTTATATCGATTAATAATATTTATACATTATTCAATCAAATAATATTTAAACCAGACTTTTTCACAAAAATCAAAACAAAGCATATTTGCGAACTGCCTTTGTATTGTAGATAATATAGTTTTAAATACAAAATTTGGTTATCAGTATCTGGACGACCTAAATATTTCAATCAAATTTATAAATGTAATATATTATACATGATATGTACAACTGTTTCAGTTTAGTTCAACAATTTCGTCTTTAAATATTTATGCAAGAGCATTATAAATATCATACATATATTGTACAATTTAATGAATTTTAACAATCAAATTATTGTTGTTATATAATTTATTTTTCTATGACAAACATTATATATGTTTATTCAATGTAGTTTACATACGTATATGTACATATATTATCCGATAATGGTATCGCAATGAAAAGTTGTTGATATCGTATCGATTTTACCATGAAAGGAAGAGAATATGCATACTATAATATCATATAATAAATTTTATTTAACCACATTTTTTTAATGAATTTTAATTCATGAAAAAAAAATAATAATAAAAGGAAATCTTTAAGTTAGTTTAAAGAGAACCGATATCAGCTTATTTTTTTAAAAATCAACGTGGCATTATCAAAAATAATATATAGGCAAAATATTTAAGCAATATAAAGAAAAAAATATATTTAATTTTTACTTGAAGGTATTTTTTTACGTTGATAACTTTTAATAATTAAATAAACTAAAGCCTTCGGTTTTTTAAAGGTAACTTCAATATTATAACACCTAAAAATGACAAATTCCAACTGTTGTTAATATCAAGCCGTCAACCTGACATTAACATCTTGTAAACATATTATTTGTAATGTAATATAAAAATATTATTTGATACTTTAACCTACTTTTTCATACTTGACCTTTTTTGAAATATTTATGTAGTAAATATACAATTGTAACATGAGTCATTTGCTGTCTGTATGTATTCGGACTGTTTATACTAAAAATAGCATACGTAACATAATCTGGTGAATATTATAACTTATTTTTGACAAAAATGTCAAACCTTAGGCTCTTTAATTATAAACAATTTATTATATAATTTTAATGTTTTCTTATTTATACTGAAATTTCTATGATAATCTATTATGCTGATAGGGATTGAATATTATACTTTATTGCTTGCATTATTCAGTCAATATATTGACTTTTTTTAAATTAGCCTAATATTTATTTTAAATATGACATGCATGAGTCCAATACGTTACAACAGGGTAAACACAAATAATATATACACTTAAGTAACGAGACACCAAACTGAAATCATATATTTTTAATAATTATTAACTATTATTACAGTGTTTGCCCTACATCGATTTTATTTAATTATCTATTACGATATTAATCATTAAGGTTAGAAAAATCTATTTTGTGATAATCGATCAGAATTATAATTATATAACAATCCCTAATTCCGATCTCCCAGACACGCTAGAAATTGAAAAGCAATAAGTTTCATATGGGATTCGAACCTAGATCTTACAGGTTTTTATATAATACTAGCAATTTGTATTAGATGTATTATCTTCAGACATATTTATAATTTTTAATTTTATCTCAGGATGTAAATTAAAAGTTTTAGACGTGTATAAAAAGTAAAAGGTGTCGTAAACTCTACGAACAAATTACGTGACATTCGAATTACTGAAAACATATGTGAAATGAGTTATATTTCCAAATTGTACGACGAGCCCAACTCCCGCAATTTCCTGTGCGGTTTACAATTCTATAAACACAGATATTAAATACCATGTTTGTTGATAATTTGCTCAATGTCCCAATTTCGAATTTCACCGCAACACTGACAAACAAAATGTAAACACAGACACACAATGTTCAAACAAACCGACACAAGCATACAAAACGACCAGTTAATTAATTACATCCGTGTTTAATCTATTTAATTGCTTGTATTTTTGCGATAAAAATAACCAGTTAATTACCCGATATTGTATACGTGTTATATAAAAAAAAAATTGCGACAGATTTACTCATTTTTGACGCCCTCGTTGCGCATGTCGTATTATAAACTTCAACGACCCGCGCGGTTAATGGGTTAACGGCTTGTTAATACTCACAACCCCTCATCTCCTAAGTTTTAATTGAAAAATAATCTGAGATGAAGTCATTAGAAAATTTTATAATAAGGATATTGAGAAATATATATTGTATTTTATATACACCTGGGTTTTGCTTTTGGAGAGTGATTAAAATGATTATTTCAATTCCTAATGCCACCAAATAAGAGGTTCGTTTAGTGTTCTATTGCTTCTGTGAAATAATAAAATTCTGCTAAAATCCAAATTTAACTTGCTAGTTAATTTTAAGCAAGAAGACGATTCGCAATCATTTTGTGATTTTTTAAGCTTATGAAATTTTGCTTTCGTGCTTTTCCTATGAAGGAGAAAAACGATTTAATTTTTTAATATGATAAATAATATTAAACGATATTTCAATTAACGTTGTTCAACACAGCCATTACATTAAAATCCACTGACTTACATATAGAAATATAAAATTAAATTTATAAGAATGCCAATACAAGAAAAAATTACCGCTGATTTTGCGTCGGCTATCGACCCAAAATCAACTATTCGCGTGGCTCACAACTGTTACTATCCCTTGCGCTTGGTGAAAGTATGTTTTTTGGAAGCACTTGAAAACGTATAATTATTTCATCATCAAATCCTCAAATTTCTGAATATTTCTCAGTCTCAAATAATGAATATTCTAGTGAAGAAATCGATTCTGATGATAAAAATACGTAAAATGAAGTCTACTATTTAAATAAAAATGGACATATCAAGGCGATATATTATATTCTTTGTACCTCAAATTATCAAAAATACACCCGGATATCCTGGTATCAAAATTTGAAGTACTCGACTACCTGAATATTAAAAAAGTCGAGTAATTTGGTATATCTAAGTAGGACTGTATATAATTTAGAAATATACAAATTTACTGTAAAGAATACAATTCAGTATTTTAATGATTACATTATATAAAATGTAAAAAAAATCTACAGATAATTAAAAGAAAGCTTTTTAAAAATTAACCTTCAAGAAGAATTACCATTTAAACCTGAACCCTGAAAATTGCAAATCTCCAAAGACTTTCTAAAACGTAAATAAAAAACTAGATCCGATCCATAAACTGTTTTTAAATGAATTGTTTAAAACCGTTTGTCACTGTTGAACAATATAATGGTACACTCAAGCGCGCTGTTGAGAGATTCTATGGCATTGTCTTGCTATGAAAATGAAATATCTATCTACAACATTTTCATACAAAAAGCTGATATTTGTAAAAAGGTGATAAATTCTAAACGTAAAACTAAAATAAAAATACTAATTGATATACGTATAACTTAAAACTTTTTGAACATCCTAATATTCAAAACAAATTAAAATAATTTAATGACAGATTTTATATTTACGGCAAAAGAATATTCAATTAGGTACTAGGACGAAAGTGAAAAAGTTATGCGCATAAAAGTATATTATGAAAAGATGTCACAAATAAGTTGCTATAAAATGATAAATCTACAATTCGTAATTAAGAGAGAAATTGTTACGATGGCGGAAAGAAACTTTATCTCGGGTAACAATGGCCTCGTTAGAGTCCTATTGTGGATTTGTGTATCCAATATCGTATATGTCTTTCCATATATCTACATTATAAGTATGTTTTTGTATAGCTTGGAATTGCTTTAATTAATTATTTACTTAAATTAAATTAATTAGAATTAGGAAATGTTTATGTGCTACCGAAGAGAGTTGCTCAATTGTGCTTATGTTGTTGGGTATAGGAACCCTTTTAAATCGTGTGGTAAGAATCTCAGTGTAATTAAGGATATTGCGTAATACGTAAAGTGGCCTACGGTTTACTTTTTAATTAAAATTAAAACAAATAGAAATAATATGTATAGATATTGAACCAATGATTCAATAGCACTGCACTATCATAATGATCACAATAGTCGTATAAAAAAATTTGCTGATATGTTTGATGTGAGATAAATACTTTGAAGTATAAATCATAACCAGGGCTGCAAAGCTTGCTGATCAATCGCAATTATGCAGTGATCATCCAGCCAATCGCTGCAGTCACTTCTTAGAATGGCGAAATAAGTATACGCCTTTAGAAAGCGACGTTCGCTTGATGGGCATTGTCCAAGGTCGTATTGCATTGCAATGGAAAACTTGTGGATCCGGTGATTTATTATATCCGTGACAAAGAAATATTCTCTAAATGACGGAGAATATTTACTGTAAGAACAAAATTTCTTCTAGTCTTACAAGGGTTTGTGTGGTCTAAATCCTTTACGCTATTGTGTTGTTTCCTTGTTAATGGATTTTGGTCACAGTACATTAACGCAAGTTTTGAGATAAAGACCCTTTCAAACGTGGTCATCTCTGTGGGTCATCACAGCTCTATTGGTCCTAAATTGGTCTTTTCTGAATATATATTAGGGAAAATGAAAGGTAATAGTGATATAAAATTCTTATGAGTTTTTGTATCATTATTTCATGCCTTTTACTGATAACCTATTTTTGTAACAAGTTTAGAGACACACTCCTAAAAACAATGATAATACATTTTAGTACGCCGACAAAAGGTCATTCGAAAGTTACGATTTCACAAAGAGAAATACTGGAGGTAAAGCTAAACAATAGCGCTATTGGTCCTAAATTGCACTTATCTCCCATTCGTTACATTTTCAAAATAAAATTCTTGTGGGTTTTGATATTAACATTTCATACTTTTCACAGACAAACTATTTTTTATATATTTTCAAAATAAAATATTGTGGGTTTTGATATAAACATTTTTTTTTTCAAATTTTTATTAACTGTCCAGTCATAATTATATTATTTAGGGTTAGAATTATAGAATTTATTGGATAAAATAAAAATAGCATATGGTCAGAATAAAAATATAGGATGATCAGAATTAAAATATTTTGACGTGGATTCTAAACAAGGACCCCTTCGAATTTGGCCAGAAAAAAGCATGTCATTTAATAGAATATTATGAATCTTAATGAAAAGGAAATATTCAAAAACGACCACTGACTGCCTCCTCCCTGGAAAAATCTGAAATGACGTCCCTAATAGCACACGGTCATAATAAAAATATGGGACGATCAGAATTAAAATATAGGACGATCAATTTATGATCTAAATAAATATGTGTTTATTTAAGAAATCTATGCATGACTAATTACAATTATACATAAGATAATATTTTAGCCTGATAAAATGATTTCTGTTATATGAATTTATCACATCTTTTCAACTAAAAATAATTTTAATTGGTCTGAAAGATTATCCGCGTCGATGTGATATAAGTGTACTGAAAAACAGGGTCCCTGAAGACTCGCCAGACATTTGATTGTCACTTAAGGACGCCGTGGTCACCCATGCGTGTCATAACCCGTTATTGGCATGTTTACGGTAACTCGATAAAGTCTCATCCGAAATTAGCCGAAGCAATTGACGTGGCCGATCACGGCGGCGACGAAAATCTGGATGGAGAGCGAGTGAGCGAGAGAGAGATTCGAAAATCGCGTCCGTGTCGCGCGAACAATCTCGTAAAAGGTCATCCTTCGTTAGTGGCTAGGAGAACAAACAGGAAACGGGGTTAAAGGGTTGGAGACAGAGGGAGGAGTATCCTAGTACACGCTGCGGTGTTTACGGACTGACCCCATAGGTACTGCCTAGTGTAGTTGCGTGTGTGTTGTTAATTCTTTCCGAAGTGGACCGACCCTAATGCGCCCGCGTTCCGAAATTGACTACTTTGCCGAGAGACAGACACACAAATATACATATATATTTATGTTTATATTAGGGAAATTTGAAATAATGAAATGGAATTCAATTAAAGAGGCGATCACGTAATGCAATTTTGGAGGGGTGTTTGGGTTGCGTGATGTTGTTTATTAACGATGGAAACGTTTAAATATCATAGCGACATCTTTAATTAACTTCCACATTCTTCTTTTGGTATGCTGAGGTATTTTTCAATTATGTGTACAGATAAACATGAACTTGTAGATTAAAATTATGTACGTACATACACATGTATATTTTGTGTTTATAGTTTCCAAAAATGAATTATATCACGAAAGTTTAATTAAAAAATTCCTTATTAAAATAAAAATATAGTTATGTTTCATACTATTTTAAAAAATACTTAACTTAACCATTTAAACGCTATCAAATAAAATACATTACTGTTTCTTTTCTACCATGATGCTACAACTGGTGGTCGGTTTTGGCATTGTTCGTTAAAATCCTCCACCCTGTCTGATCTTTCTGGTATATGATTTAAAGTAGACTTGTCTCAGAATCCACACTGATGTTCTCACAGTGTTTCATTGCCATATTTTTCTAGCCAATATACAATTTTATGTTTGGGAATACTGATTGTCGTCTTTCAGTCCTCTTGTAATATTTAGTTTTTCCAGGTGTTACAAATTACTTCGCACTCAAAATTTTATTGGTTATAAATAATGCTGCTGATCACTCTACAGCCTTTGAGGACGACATACTGAATGAATTTGAGTTTTTCTCCCAACACCACTCCATTACTTTATTTAGCCTATGGATCAGCTGGTAATTTCGAACTGCAAAAGGAAGAAACAAATCTTATCCTTAGAGACATTTAAGAAGTCAAGTAAGATTAAATGCTTGGAGATTTATTTTATTTAAGGATATTTTGACTTGTTCTTATTATTTTCGCTTGCAAATAAAGTAAAATGAAAACCGAACGGTTACTAATAAAATATAAAATCACAAAAATGTTGTATATAGTAACAATATATCAAGATTAGGTCTTTTGATACCTGTCTTCCAAATTCCGGTTTTAATTCATTAAAATATCGATATTTCAGTATTAACTTTTTTAAGCCGTGCTAGCTGTTTAGTAGTTTGTCTTCACGTATGTACATACATATTTAATATAAATAACTATTAAAAAATAATAACTCTGTAAAAAGCCCCCATACATTTTTTGAAATTTATGGAAAATTTTCTTAATCTGAATAACAATGTAATTTTTTTAATCTGAATAACAAATATCAGAAAGATTAGAGTAGCTAAGAAAATCCTTAACAATTTCTTGCTAATTAAATACTTCCGACCTTTATTTATTTATTATTTATTTATTATTTATTTTATTAATTTATTTAGCTTAATAGCTAATCTTTACATCTAACAAATTTAGTAAACATATATAAAAATATATAAAAAATACATAACAGAAAGAAAAAATGAAAATATACAATAATAAAGTCTTAATATTATAATTTATTTCTATATGTACGAAGGTGTTTTTTTATTCCATTTATGAAACCCGTTATTTTTTAAAAGCTTTTAAGAAAGCATGCATATTTTTAAGCATCTGTCTCAGACTCGCCCTTTAATATGCAGAGCGCTAAATAAATGCAGCAATTGGCTTAGAAATATTTTTACAAATATAATTTCTAATAAAAAAAGCTCTATAAAATTTTTCGAGAAATCACCAATTTTATCGAGAAATAATAACTATAGATTTGACATTTTTTTTCGAGAAATTCCTAAAAAGAAACATTAGTTCAAACCACATACATGTCAAAGAATATCACAACATATACAGACCTTTCTTAATTTTGATATATACAATATAATATAAATTCAGAATTGGAATTGGATAGAATATATTTATTTTTATGACTGTATATTTTTTTATTTTATGAGATTGTAAAATAAAGATACAGCAAATAAATACACATTCTGAGCTGAAAATTCAAATAGGAATAATTTTCATTTCTTTATAAAAGCAAACTCACAAAAATATAAATAATATCAATAACGTACATTATTTTGTAGTATACTTAAACATAAGTAAATGTGACATAAGATATGTTAAGAAAAATATATAGAATAGTCTTTAATATTTCAAATGTAATATCAAACTTGAATTCAACGTCACATTTTTATTGAATCATATTACATATTTTTCAATATTAAATCATAAATTAATTGATTCTGGTACAATTATTATACTATGAAATGTTAATTAATTGTTTTATTGATTTAAAAAAAATATATTACCCTTCCTTGAATGTCGGCCATATCTATCGAATAAAAGTTTCCCGTCGTGTTTGCCTATTGAGTAAAGACGCAAGAAGATTGTGGAAGCCTGTGGGGAAATAAGGGGCTTGATGGGAAAATTGTGACAAATTGCTTGGAGACAAAGTCGTTAAGGGTTCGTCGGTCAACAATTTTGTAATCTTATATATTTTTCATAAATATATGTATATATGTGATCGATATTCAAAGGAGAAATATTTTATTTAAATTTAATCGGATTAAGTCGAAAAATTTAAGCCGAAGTTTAAGTCTCAGAAAAGTTATGTAAAAAATATTTTTATTACCTTTCGTTCTCAGAATAAGTTTTATTACGCCAGCCTCAATTTATAGGGAAATAAAATATGCTTAATTTGCGAACGGTGTCATATAAAAGGGAGAGATTTTAGACTAATATTTTGAGAGGTTTTTCATTAAAAATATACATTAAAAACATTTTTTAATTAAAGGGTGAAATCGAATTACTAAAAATCACATTTAATTTTGTTTAATATTGTCTAATATATATTTATTGAAAATTTAATTTAATTATATCTAGTATAGTCCTAATATTAAATTTATTTAATCAGACTTTCAATGTATTATTTTAATTTTTAATCCTACTATATTATGTTTTTTGGAGTAGTGTAATAATACCATGTATTGTTTTTTGACCATCGTTTCGCGTTGGGTTAACCTGTTAAGTCTTGACGGTCTTAATTTAATTTAAATAAATAAATATTCAATTTTGTTGCTTACATATAATTAACTGTGTATAAAATAGGTGTATGAAGTATATTTTATAGAAAGGTTGTATTTACTCAACAATGCGCTTTGCAATTCTACGTCAAAAGCACAAAACAACTTTAGCAGCATCCAATTTGATGCATCGGATAAACTGAATCAACTCCGAGTAAACTGAAACGAAGTCTGCCAGTGGCAATATATGTCACTTTTCTAAGACCTTTTCTGTTACATAGAGCAGAGGTAAAGGATGACCTGAATACAGGTTGAATAAAAATACTATTTCTCTTTAAAATATTTTAATGACAAAATAAAGTGATTCAAATATTAAAAAAAAAACAATCCACTAAATTTTCCTAATAATCCAAATATTTAGTAAATTTTATCATATATACACGTGCTAAATTTATTTGATAAGGAAATGTGCAGCGTTATATTTCGTTAAATGATTGAATCACGTTGTTTTGTTTATATACGCACAAGGTTCATATGACAAGATGAGGTCAACTGTAGTGTTATATTATAATAATAAAAAGATACACTACGTGCATTATTCCATGGACGCAAATTAGATATTCCTTTCGAGTTTAATTTTATTCTTAGTCGTTAACAACGCTTAGCAGTGTTATTATTACTAAAAAATATATAATATAATATACATACATTAAAAGCGAGCTTTTGGTTGAATTAATTTATCCAAAGACTTTTTCGTTTATGAATACAAGCGAAAGACTCCATCAAGAAGTCTTCAGCTTCAAGAGTGGAATATTGAAGTGAGCGTATTTATTTTTACGGCAATGAAAGCGATAATAAAACACGTCGATCAATCAATATATTCAATATCAAAAGCTATTTATTTTATTTTGTTTTTTATATAGAACGAATAGCAGTCGAAATTTATATTTCGGTATTTAAATATATTATTACAACTCACTCACTATGGGCAACCTAGTAAGATTTTATTTTAACTTTACGTGAGATTATGAAAATCAAGGAAAACTGAATCTGTAATAATCGATCGGAATTATAAGTATATAATAATCACAAATTTTGATCTTCTAGATTTGATCTTCATATGGAATTGGAACCCAGGTTTTTTAGATATTAGTTATCGACTGGTTTATCGTACTAAAAAAATGATAAAATAACTGACATACAGATTGGATTCCACATGAATTGTGTGTTTAAAAAAGTACAGCGTTAATTCCTTCGGTATTTATACTTTAGGAATGTGATTACTCTCTGTTTCTGTCTCTTAGTGCTTTCAAGCGCTGGGATACGTAACATTGTCAACTCTCAGAAGTGTCTATATAATTAAACGCTTTTGGAAAATTCTTAATAGCATAGTTGACAACCCTTCGATGTTTGAGCAGCTCCAAATATGCGCTCTAGAGCGGAGGAGTCTTGTTCTCGCTCGCGTCCATTGTTCTTGCCTGTAGAAGCTAGGACTGGAGCACTTTTCAAATCTTCTCTGGCAATGGCCGTTCGACTGCTCAATACCATGCATCAAGATTTTGATATTTTATCGTACACATACAGGTAGTTTATTCCGTTCGTATGTGAAAATGCGCACCTGTTGAGGTGATTTGTGTATGTCCTCTTTTCATGTTTTTAATTATATGTGCACATGATTCAAGTTTCCAAGATGTTTACATATACTGTAGGGTCCATTGATCTGTAAATGTAAAACTTTTATTGAAATTGCCGTACTGATAGTAAAAACAAAACCTCTTACGTATTAAGAGCGCTATAAATTGAATTATCATTTCTAGTGCAAACCGTACGTGACAATAGACGGAATAAAATAAAAGCATTACAATATCCATTCGAAATTTTCTGCAATAGTTACTATAATATTAAAAAAAGAACACTTTGATAAATAAGAACACAAGAAACCTGTTCATTTGATAGATTGCAACCTTTTAAAATTCCAATGCAACGGTCATTAAAGTCCAAGAAGAAAACAAGCTTATCTAATTACACTCTTAGCTCGTCGAAAATAGTAGTAGCAGCAAAAAGTAAATGAGCAATACCCCTCCCTCAGGCTGGCAAGCATATGTATTAAATCAGATACACAGTTTACAAATTACCAACAATCGTTTGAGACTTGCTTCTGACTATAAATCATTTTAACATATGCTTGCTCGGTGTGGAGTAACATCAGTAATACTATTTTTAATAAGTCATTCAAAAAATATAGGTATAAAAATAATATATAATACACTTTAATTATAATCTTTAAAAATTGCATATTAGCCTTAGAACACTGTCACTTTCATACCAGAAAATATTATATAAATATTAATTGAAACCACACTAACCTACGAACTACTATTAAAACAACCTTAAATTCAAATACAAGCCCAAAATGCCAAAGAACATATTTCTTTAAAAGTTAAAGACAACATATAAATGGTTCAAGATCTTCAGTGAAATTAATTGATTTTTTCCTATATTTTCTATATTCTTTCGTTTAAATTGTGAAAGGTTTTTTTGTTTATTTTTGAATAATAACAACTAACGTTTTATTTTATATTCTTATGTTTTATCGAATAACAAAATGTGAACGTGAAAATTATTACAAACCAGTAACGTGTATAGTTGTGTATATAATTAGTATATTAGTATAGTGTATATAATTAGTATATTAGTATAGTGTATATAATTAGTATATTTGTGAAATTATTTATATTAATAAAGTAACCGTGTTAAAAAAAATATTAAAATTTGTACGAGATCAACTATAAAATTCAAAGTTTAAGGTTTGAAGCCTAGGCACTGTACAATATATTTATGTACTGTATACAATGTTTTTCCTGTTTACTATGTATTATATTTAATCATCGTGACTTAAAATTAAAATGATTTTAATTTATTTTAAATTAATAAAAAAAAATATTTATTTTTAAAAACATCATTTTAAACAATTTGATATAAACCGATAAGATATAATTGATAAATTAGATAATCTGTTTTGATAATATATTTTATCTAAAATCCAATTTCTTACTTGTATTTAAAAGTAATTCAGAATGATATTTGATTATGTATACGTAGTAAAACGATGATTTGCAGTTTTTGCTGTTAAATTTAATTTATGTTTATTTACATTATTTTTTATTTTTTTGTTATTTTTTCTCGTTTCAGGAACATCTGTTTTTGTGTGAAAATCTTATATGTGCATCTGTGAAATGTGAATAAGTGAATATAAAGTTCTACGAGTGCTTCTTGTTCCATTTGTGAAAATATTGCTGAGCTTCATATATATTGTGTATATATATATAATAAAATAAACGTGAAGCGTTTATTTTAATTTTTAACACAAAGGTATTTATTTTTTTTTTTTTTACTTATGTTTTGTTTAATTTTATACTATTAAGAAATTAATTTAACCTTGACGGGGTTACGGTTCTTGTTCCTCACATACTTTTCTGGTCGTTTACCGTTACTTCACGGTCATCACACCGAGATGTCATTTAACAAGTTTTTATAAATGTATACATATATATAGGTATTATTCATAATAAATATTCACATATTATAAATTCAATGTGATTTTAGAATACAATGCAGTATTAACTTTCAATTTTCGAATAGTCTACTCATGTAAAAATATATAAAAAATAACAACGTCGCGTTGGCAAATCTATACGGTTATTAAGGACTTGCAAAAACGCCGAGTCGGAAAAACGTGATCTGAAAACGCAATTTTAGACCATGTATGCCACATAACGAGAACAATATGGCCGCCTTCAAAAATTTCAATCGGGTCAGGCATTCCGGATTGAATACTTAATTAATTAAGACAATCTGAATCATCCTAAAATCAGAATGCGAAATGTGTAGCAGGCAGTTCTGCGAACTATCCAAATTTATCATTTATTTAAGATTTTTTATCTTTGTGATTTTATCGATTTGGTTTTCCGTGATTTATACATTAGCAACTCATCAATTATATATTTGTATGATTGTTTTATAATGGCAGTTGTAAATTATTTTCATGACCCTATCAAGTAAATATTTTGCAGAAAAGTTTCATAATTTTTTCAATTCGCTTTTTTCTCGATATCGCGTTAAATTTTTTTATAGCCATAAAGTGGATTTATGAAATATTAATTTTATGTATAAAATGTGGGTTTATCTTATTTATGCAATATTATATCTGTGGTCTTGAATGTAATCTAAAATATTGGCACTTGGCTCTTGATATTATACATATGTAATATACTATATTGTCAATGAAAGCTATACTATTTTTCTATATCAATTGATTTAAAAAGGGTTCATATAAATGAAAAAATCGCATAAATGAAACAAAACTTTAATTTACACAATTTTCAAAAAATAGGTAAATTTTTTTTTAATGCATACTTCATACATTTGATATATGTTTTATTTATATATTTTATTATTTGATACAAATGTGACTTAATATATTTCCTCAATGACTCATGATAGTCATTATACAATTAAACAGTTGAAAAATAAATTAGAAAAAAATAGTTATGGTGCACACCTAAAATATTGTAGATGAGCACCATTCCATTCCAATAATTTTTTTCTAATTCTTCATAGCAATTGCCAAAAACATTTTAATGTTATGAAATAGTTCGATAGTTTGTGCAAGAGTGGTATGACCCCAAGCGCTGAGGTCATGGCCGCAACGGGCAAGGATAAGGGGCGCGATCGCGACTCTTTAACTCCAAAACTCGTAACAGAAAATCGCCGAGCATTGACATGTTGTAGACACCGCCCCCTAGCAACTATTGAGTAAGCGCTTTGTCGCTTAAAGCGACAAAATTAATTTGGTGCGATCTATTGAATTTATAATTTTGTATAGTTTTTTCCCTATTAATATAATTTTTATAATGTCTATTCCATTATGGAAACTATATGTAATCGTTTCTTTTATTACTTGCTTTGATAAAATATTAAAAATTAAACTTTAATTACGTTTATTTTAATAGCTATGATATATTGTGATTTATATCACATATTTTTTTGCGCTCTAAATTATAATTATGGCTTTTTATAAATTATAAAACGTCGCTTTTTACATAAAAATAACGACAAAATGATTTTTTTCTTAAAATATAGCTATAATCTAATATTGCTCTGAGATTGACATAATTTTTTTTATTGATTTATATCATTCGAAATCAGTTACTTGAACGTCAAGATTATATCATAGTTCAAGTGTAAAGTATAATTATAATCCCAAGGTTGTCTGATATAAAAATTACATAACACTAATAAATAACATAATCTGTGCCTTTCTCAATGTTTAATTTTCCGCAATGTTTTTAGATAACGTTATCTCATTATTTGCTTATTATTACACATATAATACTATAATTTAACTCGAAAAATTTTGTCTATTAAATTGTTTTAGGTTAAAATATATAAGTAATCTCAAAATATCAAAGAAGTATTATAGATTTTTTGATGATAAGGCAAATACAAAATTATTAAATAGGACAATAATTTTATATACTACAAGTGTTACAAAGAATGTTAGAAAAAACTTTGCCTTAAACGAGTAGTGCAATCAGAATTACAAATTTGATTATAATTATTTGCCAGGTTTCCCGACTGCGTCGCAATGGCCATTATACAAACAAGTTTTCCTTAAGCATTTCACATACATACATATATTTATAATATATGAATTCAAACATGCGCGCGTATATGTACAGCTGAATGGCTTGTACAAAAGGAGCGTTCTTAAGCGTTAACGTAATGGCCCCGGTGGTCAAGAATACGGGACGCGATCGCGACACTTTAGGGCATTCTAATATTCACAGCTGAAAGTTACTGAGTGTTGATTGATTAGAAGTAACACCGAGGATTCAATGAGTTTTCTCAATACTTCAAGTAAAAAGGACTGTATTAATATATAATGAACGACAGCATTATATCTCATAGCAGCATTGAAAATTTTTTTTGACGAACCACACAGTTAAACCCAAATTTAAATTAATGAACAGCAATGTTTACATTTTACTCGATCAATTTGCCGACAAAACATTTTCAAAAATTGTTGTTTATTTTAAGCATAAGTAAATATTCACTTGTGTTTGATATTTGAGGATTCACTTATTTAAATCTGTTTATAATCAATTTATGTCACAAATAAAACATTTCGATAACCTTTTTTATGTCCTATATGTTTATAACTGTCATAAAAATAATAAAAACATGATATTTCTCAAAAAATGTCATAAGCTGACCAGAACTTCAAATTGGCACATATTGTGAGCCTAGATATTGCCTTTAATTTATGTGATATTTTTAGTAAAATAATCCATCATCAGGAGTTTATAAATATATTGTAGTTATCTGTTTTTATTTTATTTTATATTTCTTAACTTCTGTTCTTTCGTAGTAACATGGTACTGCCATTATATTTACAACCATGTCAACACAATCAACAACTTTTAATTAAGTAGTGAAGTACTAGACAGAAATAAAAGTCTTCAAATCAGTGACGTATATTTTATTAATTATAAACTTTTATAACAACTATGTCATTATGCACGATACTAATTCCAATAGAAGTAAAAAACACTAGGGCTCGTATTGGATTCAAATTTAGGTCTTCCGGGTATTAATCATACTTAGATCCATAATTATCACTTTTTTGTACATATTTAAAATAACGACTAATCATAAATAAATGTTTCAAGAAAATTCAATTACTTCATCGTCTCAAAACGCAACAATGTAAAATAGCTAGAAATAAAATAAACTGATATTTAAAACAACAAAAAAATAAATCAATAGTATAAGTAAGTGAATGATAAAAGACATGGGTTCGAATCCCACATAAACCGTGGCGTTTTTAAATTTATATTGTATCTGAGAGATCGGAATTAGTGATTTTTATATAATCAATTGCTCATCACAGATAAGGTTTTTTAGATATTGATAATTCCATAGATAAATATCGTGATAAATAATTTAAATAAAATTGAGAAAAATTGTGCAAGGTAGCTTTTATTGATTTATGCTGTAATAATAGTTAATTATTGATAAAATATGTGTCACTGATTTACAGACTTTGATTTTAGTATGGCGTCTCACAACTTAGTAGTTGTTTGTTTATTATGTTGTGATGCATTGGGTCTTTCACTTTTTCACAAGATTTACAATAAATAAAGAGAAAAATAAAATTGAAGTATATTAAGATTACCTTATTTCAATGGAATTATTATATAAACACTACGCAGTTTTTGCTTCCTCTTAAAAGTTAACAATACTGATGATTAATTTACACTTAAAGTCATAATTTATCTATGATCGATATTATATTATATATAAATATTATAAACATTATTACATTTATATATTATATAATATTTTTTATAATATGTACTGCTCAATTAAATATAACTCTTTTTGATTTAATTCTATGTATTTTTATAAGTTATTTACCCTAAAAAAATACACATATGTATATAGGTTTTCCGGCCCCTTTAAAGCATCTATACAATTCAATACAATATTGCCATTTACTAACAATTCTCATATAACAATCCATTTATAAAATACACGAATATTCTACATCCTCATATATGTACGATATAAAAGAGGGTAAATATCCTCGAGCGCTTCCTAAACCTACTGTTATGATAGATGGTCCACGTAAATCTAGATTATATAATATTTTCCTCGTATTTATCGCAAATACACACATCGTTAAAATGCTTTTCATGCTTTTTTATTCACCATTCAACGCTAATAATTTATAAGATAATAATAGACAATATTTGTATATTTTAATACGTAATGATCAACCATTGAGTAAATTGCTCCTTCATAAAGAAAATATATTTTTTGCAGGCGTTCTTGCTATTAATTCTGCATTATTTACTATTTTATATGCAATCACTAGACTATAAATATTTTATTAGCAATTTTCATTGTTCTGCTTACAGTAATTTTAAGGTCGCGTTAATTAAAAAGACGCACCGCATAATAATTATCTTCAATAAAAATTAATTATCCAAATGGCCAATAAAGTAAACAAATTAATGATTTATTAAAGAAGCTTTAAATACACGTCTCTCAAAATGCAACTAAATCTGTATGCTAACCGCGAGAAGAAAAGCAGATATCAACATCGATGGATATATCCGGATAAACATTCAGTGGTGTAGTGTTAAATAAATTTTATTTTTAGATTAACTAGTAGCATTTTTTTTTAAATTTAACGTCATAGTCTCGTTTTATAGTTTTATATAATTCAATATTTCAGCAATCGTTTCATACTATTGTTCATAAATATAATCGTTAAACACATATCAAAACGATTTTTTAAATCGATATTGTTTAATGAATTAATCAATGACATTATATTGTCTTTCATTCCTTTAACAACATTCAACATGAAGATTAGTTATTTATTTATAAGGTCATTGCTTGTGATTGATTTCATAGCAGTTTCTTTTTTTGTATTTGATGTGATTATTTAATGGCATAATTATTTCAAACACACACCAGATAAATTCTGACATGTCACGTGTACCCTAAAAGAAACAGTAGTGATGCCAACTAAGTATCAAAATGAACTACTCTAAATATATTAAGATCATTATTAAAGCACTTAAGTGTTCAAGCTCTAATTTAGTCAATCAAATTGATATTCATTCGTAAAATTAGTTATAAATTACAATTATATATTCTGATCTTCATACAAAGAAAACACTTTTTTTTAATAAATACAAGATATTCTCTATGAGCAGCTCATTACTACAGAATTTTTACTACCTAATATTATTAATTATTCATCAGAGATATTAGGAAAATATAGGAAAACCTAATTTGTAATGATCGATCTCAATTATAATTATATAATAATAATCACTAATACCGATCTTACAGACACAATAGATATTAAAAAATACTAAGGTCCATGCAGGGTTCGAATCTGTTCAATAGCCAGAAACTTATACCAATCGTCTATCATGTTTGTAATTAAGAATAATTGAAAAGCGTTGCATTTAGAATTTTAATCAAATTTATGCCGATAGTTTTTTATATTTAATGAATAAAAGCCAATAATATAAATGTCATGATATACATATGTATGCACAAAATATACTTGATAGGTTGACACCTGCTAGCGTCATTTTAAATATATATTATATTATAATATTTTCCAAATCATAAAGATTCATTCCATAGGGGAAAATGTTACACTACACCACTGCACTGTAAACGTCACGAAAAGAGTGATGATGGTTTATATTGCGTGGCGAAAGCTTCGCATTACTGCCTCCCCCGTGGCTACCACCCTCGAAGGATATCCGAGTGGTAGTATCGGGTTGGACTAATCAAAATTCCCAGCGACGCAGTATTAAATCAATTCCGCCATCCGAGCTAGTGGTAATGTCATTCTTATTTGTTTTACTATAATATTTCGATATGTAGCGACGCTTATTGATATGACAGATTAGACACAAGCGCGTGACTTAGGTAGCAAACAGATGTGTCTGACTGTTGTCGATGCACCTTTTGCTTGTATTACACAGGTGGTCATATAACAAATCAATCATATTTTAAATAAATTTAATCGAAATAAAATGGAACGAAATGTATCAAAGTAAAAAAATTCACAAATACAGTTACATTCAAATTAATTTTATTAAAGATTTTCTATCAATGGCATATATGACATAACCTCAAATGGAATTTTTTCCTTGTAGATAAATTTGTCCTACTCAATAATTTACATTCACCACAAAAAATTTTTTCTTCTCTTGAAGTATAAAATATCCACTAACTTACTGAACACATATTTATGTCAAGAATGTGGTAAATATTTAGTTTAACACATTCATGCCGTATATATTTGGTTTTTACAGAAAAGTACAATTTGCATGATATTCGTTTACTGCTTCTAGCACAAAAATCTTTAATAAGATGCTAGTTAGAATTTTTATATATCGGTGACTAATACCTAATCATTATTTGATAATTTAAATCGCATATGAACTCATGTGTCTATCAATTTCTATCGTGTTTGAAAGATTAGAATTATTGATCAAGTTTTCCTACATTTTCTTAATCTTACAGATGATTAAAATAAAATCGATTTATTAAATATTAGATTTAGTATTAAATAAATAGATGTGTCTATTTATCTAATACTATTTTTGCCACATAACTCTATGATGTCTCACAACTTATAAAATAGTTGTTGATTGTGTTAACACTGTTGCAACGCATTTACAATAAATAAAAAAATTTTTTGCTTTGAAATAATATTCTTAAACTTCTTTGAATTTTATTAACATATTCGGGTATATTGCATCCAAATATTTGCATATAAAATGAATCGATGGTTTTTTAAGATCACAACCTGCTCAATAAAACGGCTTTTGTTAGTATTTTTGACTTTTTATGTTAATCGGTAAATAAACTTAAAAAACTTTTGGTGTTTAAATCACGCATAGGACTATTACTTTTAAGTTTTGAAGCCAAAGGGGTGTGATTTGTAGCCAAATAGATGCTGAAAAAATTAGTTATAATTTATTTAATAAATTATCACATATATAGAACAATTTAGATGCCACTATCAGGAGTTTAAATGGCAGGTCTTGGTAGTCGGAGTCTTCGCTGGCGTGTCGAGTTATATTATTGTCGGCTGTGATTTGTCTTGATGCGTTCTTGTAATTACTGTATTATGACTCTTCTCTCTTCTGCGTCTATCACCGCGTTTCCCCTTCGCATCTTATCCGCATCAAGGTCTAGAATGCGCCCTGTGAGGATTTTAACTAGCTGTATAATTTATTATAATTTAAAGTTAAGCACGTCTCAAAAATAAGTCCACACTTTTTTAATGATATTTATTAACAATTACACCGGAATATTTTTTAGCGGCATATCAATAGTCACGTGCTGTTGTTTTTATGCATGTATGTATGAACCTTTCCTCTTTTCAATTATATATTTTTATGTTTGATACGCGTTTCTTGTTTATAATTTCAAAAATAGATCACTTTGAGAAACACGTGTATTTGAATAAATTTATAAAATTACATTTATTTTAGTATTATGAGTTGATATTATAATATTATTAATAGGCCTGCAATGGATTATCAATGGATTAATAACAAATATTATTTATATTTTGTATCCACTATAAACACCTGCATGCAAATGTCTTTTGGAGCTTCTCAACAGCTGATCAAACCTGCTTAAGCTATTTTTGTATTATTATATATTCAGCGACACACTTTTATTTTTTTTATAAATAAAAATATAAATTAACATATTTATAAACGTATTATTTGGTAATAATAAAATAAACTTTCGATTTTCCTGCCTCATTTTCTCGTTAGGAAATATTAAAAAAATATGAAACATCTACATCAAACGTTTTTATATTTTATATTCATTATTCTAAAAATAAATAAATAAAAAATATTAGCAAATAATAATTAATAATAGAGCAAATAATAATTCTTTTCTTTATATAAAACCTTATATAACGCTTTTGATCAAAATATTGGAATACGAATCCCATCAATCAAGCAGAAACGGCAATTTCGTTTTTACAGACCGACATAAAAAGATTCATAACTCGTGATAGATTTTTCACAAAAAATGCTACTGCCTTCATAACGAACTACATAAGTTTTTACTTCGGATAATATTTTTCTTTGTAAATATTAAAAATATAAAATATTTTTCTTACAAACTGCGCGATATAATCATTTAAATTATGATTAAAAGCGAGCAATGATAACTCTTCAGAGATAATTGGAATGTGATTCAATAGGTTGTTCTATTTCAGAAGCCTCTTATTATGCGTTTCTTTCCTGAAGAGCATTGAACTCAAATTCCCACGCTAAAACTTTTTTTTTCAGCGCCTTTCCCGCCGGCAGAAAATCCAATGACGTCACTGCCCCACTGTTATCTAATATATGACGTCATCGTTTCCTTTTTTATCCATGAAAATGTCTACCAGGCGTACCGTTGCATTGACGATCGTTTTATGTAAATATTGTTCTTTACCAAGTTGCTATTTTAGAATATTACTTCAAACACAGCACAAACTACAAATTAATTTCAGCTGTTATTTATAATTATTTATTTTTAAAGAGGCAACTTTTGCGTTTCAGTTATAATAACACGGGTCTGAAACGGTCCTTCTGCGTTATTTAAGGGTCCACATGGCGCTCATGTAAGACCGCAAATTTCCATCTCAAAAGGATACTTTACGTTCGTAGGGTACGTCTAACGTGTATTTTGCGTGTCATGTTAATATAATAGTTATGAATGTATTTTTCTGTTTTGTAATTATAACAAACTATGTATTAAATATGATAATTATGTAGGATGTTCTAACATATTACTTCAGGGAGCAACTAAAAAAATGTAAGCAAAATCGATTAAGGATAATAGAAAATACTAAAAATAAATAAAATCAATGGTGAAAAGTCCATATTTTTCAGCAAGGACAAAAAGCTCTCTCTTACCTTTTTTTACAACCATATATGTAAACTTTTTTTCTTTTAAGTAAGAATAAAGTGAAAATACAATCTTCTACAATTTATCACTACTTGATATTGGGAGAAATTTGCCTTTATTAAGTATTTTTTATATCAAATATCAAACATAAAACATTTTAAATAAAATGTTTTGGTAGATATTTATGGAAAATATATTTTTATATACAGGGCTTAGTTGGTATGAATTTTTCACAAATATATATATAGTAAAATTAACTAACATGTGATCTAAAATTAACTAATGAATATCAATGGACCAATTCTAGTTTGTAGAGATAATTTAATTGTATTATTCTTTTTCTGTACTCTCAGTTTTTTAATTAACTGGATAAATTTCGTTGTGTTCTGTATTTTATTATGATATCTAAACAGAATATATAATAAATGAATTAAAAATACTATTAATAATTGAGTATCCTTATAATCTTTCAAAATATAATATTTATGACAAATAAGTATGAAATAGTTTTTTCTCTATCGTAGAATTGTCATTTATCTTTTACCTAAAATAGGCTAATCAAAATGATTTTTAATAGTATCATATTTTTAAATTATTATGTGTTAGATTAAACTATGTGTAAGAGTAAAAACTACAATGCGAATAATATCAATATTAATTGTGACTACCGAGCCTAATAAAATGATTATTATATTACATTAAATAAAATAACTATCGTAACTTTTGAAAAGTTACGTATTCACTTTTCAATACAAATATATAAATTAACCTGTTGAGTCAGGAATTTATAGAAAAAGTGCGTTGTTACTCCGCTCTCGTTAACGATTCAAGAGCAACTCTGCACCGTGGCTCAAATTTTTGTTATCCCTGGCTCTTAGGAATAGAATAGTTTAAAAATGTGTAATTATTCTTAATTTATGTGTAATTTATTAACGCTTTCTAGGTTTCTCAGAAAGTTCTTAATTAGGCTATCTTATATTTTAAAGCGGTACCGAGCAGCGTTGGACAGCAATTCAATAAAATTTAGTTCCGAGAAATTTATCTTGTAAGCGGTTGCCACACAAGTCTTCAAATGTGTACAAAAACGTTCATTGCAGGGATTGCAATAAATTCGAATTAATATTAACCTTGCACGATTTTGTTATAATGTTTGATTTTTTATATGAAGTTATTATATACATAAGTAGTTTATAATGTTTTGTTGTAACCTGGCAGGCGTAAGCCCGATGTGTTAAAATGATGTAAAACAGTACCAACTGAATAATCAGACATAAAGAATACCTAGAAGTAATTACTAACCACCAGACAGAAAGTCAGGGAATCAGTGACATCTATGTCATTACTTTTAAATTATTATGTATATTATAATTTATAATCAAAAGATGCTTTACAGATGGGGCCGGTTTTTAATTAGATCATTTTTAATATAAAAAAAAAATTTTTGAGCTTGTGACTTCAGGGTTAGCAGACTAGACCTCACGGACTACGCTTTTCCGACCTGATATTTAAATTAATTATAAAACTTAATCAATAGAAAAATATAATGAGCTAAACGATAAATGATGTAACTCTTATTAACTTGACCAAAATCTATAATATTTCATTTTAGACCTAATTTTATTACAAACATTTAGTTTTTTACAAAAACAGTATTTTTAAAATATTTGTGTAACAACTAACGATAGTTTTGGTTCCCTTTTTTTAATTTAAATAATATAAATCCTAATATTAAAAGACTAATTTTAAATCGTAATAATGTAATAATTTCTCAATTCTCGAAAAATTTAAATGTTTCTCAAATATTTTATTCAAATCACTTTTTTTTTTAATTAAACTTAAATTTAAACAAGTGGTGGTTTTATTCAGCTTAATTCACAACTTTATTCAGAGCAGGTAGTACGAAAAGGAACATAGATTTTAAAATAAAAGTCAGAAAACATTGTTTAAAAAAAATAAGTTTTATGACCGACTCTGGAAATAACAATTATTAATAATTGTATTATCGTATGTTTTGTATGTTTTTAAAATGTTTTATTATTTTTTGCTTTCGTTTATAATTTAATTAATTATTGTAATATAATTTATATGTAATATTGATCTAAATTTCTGTAAATTTAATCAGTTGAAAGATTTTCCATATACAAAAATATAAATACATACTGCATATTTTTTCAATTGTCGAGATTTCTTGAAAAATATAAAACAGCCACCAAAGTTGAACTCGATATTCGTGACGGCTTATAGACTACATGAAGCAGTAATACTGCGAAAACAGTCACGTATTTATATAATATGGGACTATCTGAAATAATTTTCGCCTTTTTAACTAATTTACTTCTTGAATCTTGTAAAGTTTGCAACATAAATACTTATATGTGTCACAAAATATTTAGACAATATTAACCATCATTAAGATTGATTTATATTTTCTGATATTTTTTTATACATATATGATATTCTCTATGAGCTGAAGTACATTATTTGAGATTTTTTGTTTCTAATTTATACAACCTGGCTCGAATTGAATGATTTATTACGATATCCGTTGCGATTATGAAAATATATGAAAACCTAATCTTTGATTGGAATTATATTTATATAATAATCACTAATTTTACTCGCCTAGATAGATAGAAAATTGAAAAACACAAAGGTTCATATCATATTAGAACCAGGAGCGTACGGTGAGATAAGGGCGTGCGTTCTGTGGACCTTATCTCTCACTCACTCTCGTTGCTTAACACGCGAGCGAGCGAAAGGTAAAGTATCTCACCGTACGCGCCTGATTAGAACACGTCTTTCGGGGATTAATTACATACTATTCCATTGATCTATCATGATAATTAAATAAAATCATTTATTACATTCAAGTTTATCTCATATTTTACTAAGCAATCTCTACAACAAAAACATTTATCGTTTGCCGGGGTAGTATCGTTTACATTCATCGTTAATCATTGATCGATTTTTCCTCCTAATCTATTCGAAGCCGTGTCGTTTATGACGTTGACGATTTATGACGCAAAAAGCCTCCGATAAGGCACGAGATTCAGAGCTGTTAAAACTCGTTTTACGCCCAATAATCCGAGCCCTTTGCTCGAACGGCGATAAGGGGCGAATGGGGCGTAAACTCGAGGGCGACCTTGTTTCGTAGGGGGCGGAACGCAATTAAAACCCTGAATCTTGCGCTTCGGCCACACGTAATTTGTACATTTCGATGGTTTTGTTGCCCACATTTATGAATATCCATAAGCATTCCAGAAATTCCGAATGAAATCTTGGGATAAGCAGGACAAAACAAAAATGAAGTGGAGTAAGACAATATAATTTATTTATTATATTAGTGATTTTTTTTAATAATGCATTAATGATAGAGAAAAAACACAAAAAATAATAAACTAGGATATTCACATTTATTTTTGTAACAATATTTTACCTTTTTATTAGGTATGCTGAAATAAATGTCGTTTTAAAAAAAATCAGACAGTCTTGTTTTGGCCGTTAATACCTGAGTGTTTTTTGTAATATCTGTGTTGATGCACATCTAGACTTTATATTCCGATCTTTTAAAAAAAATTTGGCACTATAATTTACCTTTGCAGTATTTTTACCAACTGAACAATTTATATAAAATTGCATGTTGTATGAATATTTTAGTAGGCGATTCATTAGATATTTGCAAACGTCAAAGATGATTTAAAAAATAGAATGTATAATTATAAAATCAAGAGTAGCCCCGACTGTGGGAGACCAGAAAATATAGTCCTGGTTCCATTAGTTGGTTGAGAATCTAAACCAGTTCGATTCAACAGTGCACATACACTTTCAGACAACTGGAAAGGCTTGGATATGTGTATAGGTTTCACGTGAATTAAGCGAAAAAAATATTAGGATCTTGAAGCTGGTCATCTTTTCTCGATCATTTTATAATCTGGGATAAGAAATGGGTGTTTTATTACAACAATCGTCGTTGGCAAAAATTCAAATAGCAAAGCTCATGATTGCTGTATAAAAGTTATTTTTTGCGTATTGTAGAATTGCATATGAAACTCTTAAACTTGGTCAAAAAATAACGGCATGCTATTATTTTATTTAGCTGGCTATAAAATAGGCCTATACTTGTAAACAGTGTGGTTTTATCTGGAACATTTTATCTTATCCACCTCATTCTCCAGACCCTGCTCCATCTGACTTCCATGTATTTCGATCGATGCAACACTTTCTAGATGGAAAATTGTATTATAAATGTAACTATCGAAATATTTTGCATCAAAGCCTTCAGATTTTTATACTAATGAATTAAAAAAAAATTAAAAATAAACAATTAAAAGTAATTTTTTTCCTTCATTAAAAAAACGACATTAATTATAAGCAATGTGTAAATTACCATATAATAATACCGTTGAAATATCAATTTCTGATATTGTATATGTAAACTTGCTCTACTATATTTATTGTATATGATAATATATGTACATAAACTTAAATTTAGATGTTTGCTATTTTAAGATAAACATGCATATATTTCTAACTAGACGCAAAACCGACACGTTTATTGCATTGCACGTGCTAAAACTTTGAGAAAACTGCGTCATGCATTATTTGCCAAATACATAATAAAATTACTATCGCCTTTGTGAGTTAACTTTATGGTCGTTTCACGCCACTGTTTTATATTTCAGTGCTTCCGTGACGAACACCAACTTTACACAGTTCAGGAAAAATACATAGTTAAATATAATATTTGTACAAACTTAACTGTAGCGTATTATATTTGTCAATGTGTATATGTATACTAAGCATTTTTAATCAATTTAGAGCTGACAGACAAGACTTTCCATCTGTTAAAATAAAAACATCAGATAGTTATTTTCTGTATGATTGTCTTTTTTATATTTGTATTTAATTCGTGATGAAAAAATGTAGACTTCATACAAGTATTAATTACTAGTTTTTCCACTTAAAATTAGTCTTTATTCTAAGATTTATCATGAACCCAAAATGTCATTTTTGTAATTTTCCAACATTATTTATTTTGTAAGTGCCATAATTCTATTGTTAAAGTTTGATTTTTCAAGCTATTTTTTTTTTACAAAAATGAATCTTTTTAGTTGTGAAAACAAATATTAATCGGAAGTAGTAACGTTGATGAATGCTGGTTATAAAACACGTTGAATTTGAGCAGTTGCTACTATAGACGAATGAAGTCGTAATGAAACAATATATTTTTACAGTAATTCAGAAGATTCTAAATAATTGCCCAATAAAAAGCAACCTCGCAATTAAAGGCGCTTTGATAAATTTAAAATTATTAGCATTCTAGAAACTCTTCAACATAAGTTTAATATATTTTTAAATTGGTAACTAAGTTTCTATTTCTTACCTGCTTGGTTATAAAATTCTCAAATTCAACTCATCCTTATGTGTTTTTGTAAAAGTATATATATTTTTGTACATACATTGTTGAATTAACTAATTAAAATAATAATTTAAAAAAAACCTTTCTGATAAAAAAGAGATTTTTTTGCTTAAAACACAAGAATCGTTTACGGGAAATTAAAAATATTTAATGATTATGTAAGAAAAACTAATACCTAGATACAGTAGATAGGGACATACGACCTGGTAAACGATACACATTGATTTCGTCTTTAATGAATAAAAAATACAAGAATGAGTCTGTGGATAGTCAGTAACGCTTAAAAACGCATATGTTTCAGTTAATTTCTACAAAACCACTATACATTCGTAATCTACGTGCTGTTTATATTTGCACAATGATTATCGAGGAATACTGTACGTGTGTATTCACGTTGACTTTGACATTCACGTAACTGTCAGCAAAAAAAGTCTATCGAGTTTCTCGAGTACGAAGTCTAAGTTCATTGTAAATTATTTGCTATATCATATAATCCAGGTCAATGGTATTTATTTGTACATGTTTATACGTACGTACGTTTTGTGTATAAAATAAATACATACATGTGTACACATGTATCAGTTTAAAACTAGTTTGCTAATGTTGTTTGGTCTATTAAATGGATAATAATGCCAGCATTTACATTAACATACTGCACATGACATTGAACGTCAGTAAACTGCGGTGTTTAGTTGAGAATGACGCGATACACGTCGATCTATATAAAACGAAAGATAATCCCTAATCAGTACGTATATTTTGATATATATCTTTCTATATGTATAAACATATATTTCTAAACATTTCGTATCAACCTTGGAAGACTCATTTTACAGATTTCAACCATAGAAGGGTTAGAAAAAAAAACATTAAGCGAAGTAACTTTATTAAACGCCATTGAAACATACTTTATACTTACTTTATGACGTTGTTTATTGGATGCTTTTTGTGTATTGTTTATCGTCTTATTGTCTTATGACTTGAATTGCTAACATATCAGTGTGTTATTTTCAAATGTAATAAAGTTTGCAAGACTTATTTATAAAACCTTGTATAGAAAAATACATTGTATAGTATTGCAACATTTACATCATATCACTTAGATTCTTCCTTAATGCATATTTTGCCTTACTTATTTATTTAAATTAAATTAAGATGTAATAAACTAACATATGATTGATGTACTTAAACGACTAAGAGAATACATTTAATTGAAATTACACTTTTTAACCTGGCTTCGGATACTGTTTTAATTTGTATTTTAATGTGATGATAGAAAACTGCATTTTGTTAAGCTCAATAAAATCAGTAAACCTTTTATTGAATTAATCTAATATTTGTTCTAGTATAATACTCATTGTAATCATAATATTTTTTTACTAATCTAATCTTTCAAATTTAAATCGCATTAGACTTGTTGGTGGATTATACAATGATATGAAATAAAATTTGAGTAATCATTATTTTCTCTACACAGTGCAAGAAACGAGTTTCTTTATGGGTTATTTTTTATATATTATGAAGTGTTTGAAAACGCTATAAATATCTTCTCCTTTGTTGTTCCTTGTTGTTCCTTTCAAAGGAATTATTATAAATTTTTCTTCTTTAACATTGGAATCAAGAAATACAATACGTGCATATATCAAGCGTTTCGTTTTATGTCAGCCACCGAAATAAAATTTTTCCTTTGTGAAATAAATACATATAGATTGGAGAAAATAAAAATAATTTATTGACTACTATATTTTTTTTATTTCTCGCACTAAAAGGTAATGTAAGCACAGTCCTTACAAAATAATCTCAGTTAAAAATATAACTGTAAAACAAATACATATAGACGTAAATATAAAAGTTGTTGATTTTAGCTCTCCTGCCTAAGCTGAGAAATGCGAGTGTAAAAAATGTAAACACTTTACATCCATATGCATTTGTACGTCCGTATTTTAACAATATGTATGAATTAGTGATCCTAATTTATTTTTTTGCGCTAAATCTTTTAAACATTTGTCGATTTTATACGAAAAAACGTATGTAACTCATTTTGTATTTTCTAATCCCCGAGTCAACGCTCCCACTTAGCACGCTCCTTATCTACCGTGCTATCGGGTGTCTACCGTAGTTTATCATTGAAATGTATACTGTGTATTTCCAATGTTAAAGAAAATGTAATGTAATAAAGCCGATGCTAAAAGATTCCAAGATGTCTATTATTGACATGTTTGCAAAAACTAGAAAAATTGACTAAAAACAGTTGTCAAACAATAAGCTACAGGGCCACAAAGGGGTCCTTTACTTTGACCATTAAACCGTGTCATTAACAGATAAGCACAAATCTAGAAAAATTAGTTTGTCTTACGACCTCGATATTATTTATCATTATTATTTTCAAAATTCACAATCGTAATTGGGATCGACCGATTGGGGACTCGTATAACAATAGTAAATTTTTCGCATGATGTATCACACATAAAAACGCACAAAGTGTTTTTTATGGATGCTAACAGATGATCCGTAGAATCTTTCAATTATAACGCAATGGTTCAATACGGAGTAGTTTCTTATACTGTTAGTCCTTTTGTCGAGGCGAATTGGTATTTCTTTTTCATAATGTTTGAAACGGTCGTTTTAATGACTACCAAGTTAACGATGCAACTGGTTTATGACCGTTTAAAGTGTTAAACTTATCTGAAATTTATTTTTAAACTTCAGCTAAAATATTGAGAAATATTATTAAAAATAATCCTAAAACAACTGTTTTGATACTCGCAACAGACAACTAAGCAACTGTTTCATGACATCTGGCTGCTTTAAAAAGTTGAAAAAATTGACAAATGGGTACCGCACGAAAAGATGTTTACTTTCGTGCGATACCCAATTGTCTATTTTTTATTTTATTTCATATTTTTATTTTAGAACGTTTCTTTTCATTGTTCATTTGATAAGGTTAAAGTTTTTATTAAATTATAATCTCAATTGCATTTCTTCGTATAGTATTCATCTGTATACACTGTCAAAATCCATATTAAATTGTATGGGACATATCACTCCATTATTTCAATTATTTGATGTATGCATTAGAAAAATGCAGCTTTATCATACCTAAAAAGCTCGACTGGAATCTCGCCACTATCAAGAACTTTAATATGTTCACTCCAATTTCCGTTTCATCTTGAAAATTATAAAATTTCATCTTACAAATTGTGAAAATAATATTTGTGTTTTTGTTACAAAAATAGTTTAGTACTCGACTAAATTAAAATTTGAATAATCCATTGATAGAATCAAATAAACGTATTTATAATATATTAGTTATCGTAAATCTTTGGGCTTTATTTAGATTTTGATTGACTGAACTGCCGTTGTAATCGGACACTTGACAAACTCTCGGATTTCGAAGGAAAAATCAACTTCCGCGTTTATTTGACATTTGCGATCACAAAGATATTGGATTTTCATTTCTGGATCCTCGGCGAATATCTTAATTACATTTCTTATACTGTGCTATTTTTCAATTAATATTATACACCATTATTTATAAAAGATATATTTTTATTGATCTATGTTTGATTTAATATTTATTTTTTATATAAATAATATAATTATTGACGTTACATTTATTATGACAACGTACCCAAAGCTGAATTTATTGCCTTTAGGTTTATGTATTATATTTTAATTAAAGCGTTTCTTCCAACCAAATAGGTATTTAGAGAAAATCGATATAAGTAAGATATCAGTCTATCTTAGAACTTTATTTTTGCTTCATTTGAAGGTTGTGCGTTCGATATTCGGCGGTACATCCCCACACACATGCTAGATATGTGAGGTGACTGTGGACTAAAATATTATAGATGACCTTAAATATAGCACGCAACAAAATATATTGAAATCTGTATAATATTCTAATAATTGGAGTTTACCATGTGATCAATATGACACTGAAAAATAAGACCTTCAATTATTATTAGACCAATATATCTTGTCTTGTATTGTGTTGTAAGATATTTTCGTCCATTTTTTCTATATATATATACAGAAATAAGATCAAGAAATTATGTATGTAATCGATGACCTTCTTCCATATTTAAAAAAATAAATAATACATGAGAGTGGTTAACGAAAAAGCGTTTTCAGAAGGAGTTTTCTATTTAATAATTTATTCTGAAAAATTTACATCAGTAATTTCCTTTCGATAATGACGTCACGCACAATCTGGACTAAAGGTGACGTGAGGAGGGAAGCGGCTGCTCCTTCAATTTTCTTTGTTTATGCCTTCTTTTGCTTTTGACTTCGTACGAACTCTCGAGTTCCAATTTAGGAGCTCGGCTAAATGGTCTTGATGATGAAGTTATGAATAAAATTTTTATGCAATTTTGCTAGTTTTTGTTACCATGTTATTGATGGACTTCTTGGAATCTTTCAACATCAGCTATATTACAACACACTTTATTCAACATTGCTAATCCACATTCAGTGACAAACTAGAATAGACTCCCCGATAACACTGTAGATGAGGTCCGTGTAGAGATTATTTTATATGAGATATCTTACTCATCCATTTTTGCTACGACGGACAATAAAGAATATTTAGTTTGAATTATATTTGTCTGTTTTTTAATTGGATCGTTACAAATTAAAAAATGTTTGCGAACTGTTGTTTCGGATCCTATCCTGTATTTTATTATATAGTTGATCGATCGTTGCAAAGCTTTTAGATTAATCCATTCAGATTTATTATCGGCATTCATAAAATATACAAAAATTGCGCAACAATTTTCCATATCTCGTAAAAACAGATGGTTTGATTTCTGGCGCTTTTAACGCGTAAAAAATATTTTCTTACGGTACATTACCTGTCGTCAGTGAACCTCATAGATTTGATCAGTTCTTAGTGGAATTGCTAGTTTGATTTGTTGGCAGTAATACACGATATCTACTATTTTTGTACAATATAGCATTTTAAATAGTCTTTATTGTTTGATTTAATCAAATTTTCATCGCCAGTTTTAAGTTGTTTTTATTGCGTTTAAATAATTAATCGCGAGTAGAAATTCAGCACACTACATTTTATCGCTCAATTGATGCGGCACCCAAGTATCGGGTTTTATGATCTTTCCAAGGTTTTGTAACTGTCTTGAAACAGTAGTGGCAGTAAAATGTGCGACCAACTTTACGTGTCGTAAAATGGCATCACTTTCAATCATGGTTTAGATTTTATTTACGCCATCATCAGCTTTATTTAAGGCACAATTTTCACAAGTTTTTGCTTTTAAAATGCTTGATATAAGGATACTATTCTTTATTTTTTGAGCAAAACTATTATTTTTATATAAAATATTTTTAATATAAAAGAAACAGCAATAAAATTTGTTCAAAAATGAATATGTACATATTCGTGTATCGAAGATCGAGTTGAACTCTTACGTGTCGCTCTCATTTATTCCGAGTCGGAAGCGAAGTGAAGGAAGTAATAATGTCGTTTGGCGGCGTTTGATATTATATATCATTAAGAATTGCGAATAAGTCTAACGTCCCTACCAGTCGTCAATCCTCTGACTAATATTGATGTTTTGCGGCTAAACCAGACTCTTTGTTATTGTATACTACAGATCTTATCAGACTCAAAAGCGCACGGTAGATCGGTAATATTTGCAATGTTGACATTCTATTGAATTTTTAATATGTAAGCACTGCATTTCTGCGCATTTCGCACTAACGAGTGCCTTTTTATTATTTGAAAAAAAAAACTATTTTTAAAGCCTAATGCGTTATAATAGGGTAAATCTGTACCAACTGGCTAAAGTGATCTGACATAATGAAATTAACCACCAGACTAAAATTATTACTTATAAATGATTATGTGTATTATAATGTTGAATTATTAGATGATAAAAAATCGAGTCTGCTGTCGTAGCACGAGCCCGCGGTCTCTTGGTGTCCAGTCTAGACCTTACGAACTAAGCTATTTCGACATTTTTAAGTAAAAAGTGTTTTGGAAATGTTAATGAATATTATCGTTTAATGGACGTTCGCTCTGATACGCAATCGGATGTTTATGCTGACGAAAAAAAATTCGTTTCTTATAAAATCTACGGGGCGCATAAGCTAATTAGTTTTTTGAGCCTTGAATTTAGGTTATGCTATCACTCACATATACATTATTATGTATCTACAATTTGTGTAAACATAATTAATATAATTTTGCAAAATATACTTCGTTTTTTAATTAAAATTTGTGTTTTTGTTTATGAAATTGAATTTCTTAAGTTGTTTGTTGTTTACGTTAATATTTATATATTTACTGAAATTATATACATAATGTTTATAAGGAATTCTCTGATATAATTCTGAAGGGTGGCCAAATGGAAATTCAATTACCGAAGCAGTTGTTTTCGATAAGGCATTGGTTCCAAATGAATTCGATTTTCGCTTTGGTGTTGCCAAATCGTTTATGATCGATAAAAAATGACCCTTTGCTCTGGACACGCGACCCCAATCACGTAGGTACAATATCAACTTTCCTCTCGGTTGCTGTTTACCGATTTTTGCGTCTGGGGTAGGTACATACATACATACGTACCTACTGGGTAACTTTTTTTTAAGCTTTTCTCCAACAAAGGGCCTCTCTCTCGCCTGATACGTATAAATTACGTTCATACATTACCTAATGCTTCTAGGGCGGTATATATTATGTATTTTTTTACCCGTGAAAAATCTCTTGCTAGCTGACTTGTTGATAGGATGGGTTTTCCGGGAAAATCTTTCCTTCGCGAGATCGCCTCCGCGCCAATAAATTGGAGTAAACGTCCATTTAAAATACATATACATGTATCCTCATATATATGTTTATTATTTGAGGGGCTAAAAATAAACAGATTTGTACATTATACTAAATAAAAATAAGATTGTTTTTAGAATAATGCTGTTGGTGTACCTCAATTATGACTCGATGATGATATATCGTTTTTGCTTTGCTTCTATTATCATTGGACATGAATTATCCCAGTTGATAGTGTTTGCCGAGCTTTCCAACGCCTCGACTCTATATGTATTATATCATATCTAAACCGTATGGTTTGGACATATGGCCACTCGATCCTCGTTATATTGCCATGTACGTATGAGTGATATTCATTATCGTGATATCGCAAAGCCTTGCATTGAAAATAAATAGGCATTCGCTCTTTGGCTTCTGTTGGTGTAACAAGTCTCTGCATTGCATCTGAATGGATCTGTCCATCGAACCTATACCTGAAGAGGAATGTGACAAATGTGCAGGTGTGTTATTTAGTTCATTATGTAATTTTTCAATATTAAATATGCAATGGGTCCATTGCTTTTATTACAGTAAAAGTGACGCGTTCATCAACTTTGATAATTACGTCACTAGATTGAATCATATCACATATCATGTGTTAGTTTTAAAATACAGCTATGTACACTTTGCGGTCATTAGGTTCGTTAAATTTATAATAAATATATAATATTTATGTAATATTATCAAATTTATAATACAAATACCTCATTTTTTTAATATTCCAATTAATAATTATAGTCGTTTTATTAATAATACATTTTGTATTTTATTCAAATAATTCTTTAAGCATAGTTTATTTTTTTTTAAATGTACCGTTTATCGTCGTCCACGCAACATCTTTAATTGTGTTATATTTTATTCGTCATTCGTTGTTGTTAATGTGGTTCAGTATACTGCTTCCCCTTATTTAATTTAGACATACCGTTTATCGTCGTCGATTCAACGTCTACATTTGTATTTTTATACAAATTTATTTTTAAAATCGAATTGTTCTAGTAAGCATTTATCTTAAATAATGCAACGTCGATCATTGCCGTTGTTAATGTGGCTCAGTGTCTTTCTTTAATAATTGCCCTTATAGGTACATTTAGCTTGTGTTATTTGTAGCTTAGATGTGTATATATCTTTCTTACAACATCCCTTTAAATAATAGTCAAGAGATCATAATTATTATTATCAAAGCTTTGTTTTAATGACCCTTTAAACAGAACATGAACTTTTGCTGAATTAAAATAACTATTAAATTAAATCTAATACAGAAATAAAATAATATCCACTTCTAAAAAACTCAATATTGTCTAATTGCTAAACAATATTGGTTTTTAATTTTTATAAACAGTAGCATTGCTGATATGTTAAATTTTTTAACAAATTCATTAAGCCTTTTCACTATTCAAATATAGTTTATAACTTTAAGGCGTCGAAATTACTTTTTTAGAATATAAATTGTGACTTTAACAATAAATACTGCGACTTATTTGGAAAAAATAAGCGGAACACAGCATGTTAAATTTAAATAATACTTCAAATATATATATTTTTTAATTAGGATGTACCGTTTATCGTCGTCTTATTTTGTTTAATTTTTTTAATCTCATTTTTATTTATAAAAATACATATATTAATTTTAAATTATAATACACAAAATAATTTTTAATTAATTATATAGATGTCACGGATTTACAAACTTGTATATATTTATTACATCTGATTCACTCCGTTATAACGCACCGGGCTAACGCCTATCAGGTTATAACGAAAGATTAAAAAAAAAATTTTCAATGAAATCAAATAAAATAAAAAATAAATTTGTGTTTAGTAAAGATTGAGACCATTAGCAGCAAAACTTTGTAAGACATTTAAGATAGATTAGTGATATATGAATGTACGTAGGAAGGCTGACAGATGGCGATGGAATATAAGTAATAAAAAAAGTTTGTCAAAATGTTTGTGGAGATAGAGAGAAATATATAGATTTTTTAAATGATTTTATTGGCATATTTAGCTTAAGAACTAAATAAATACGCAGTATATGTTTAATTGTTTTGTATTCACTAATACTAATAATATTTTATTTTAGGACGTTGTTACTAGCGTTTTTTAACGGTTTTTTTATGTGACTTTTCTGGTGATATTGTTTGCTATATCAAGTGATTTATATTTAAATGTTTCACACATGTAAAGTGGTAATGTACAAACCTATATTTTAATGACTTACTCCCACTTCTTGCACTTGATCTACACCTGGAACATCTCTCCCTGTTCATACAATGTGTTTTGAGTTTTTGTAGTGCACGCGTGTTACTGAATATTTTACTTTTTCACTTTGCAAGTTATTTTTAACTTATTCTTAAAAAGTGCACGTAATACTATGCTATTATTTTTATTACAAATGACTCGATTTACGCGATATTTCTTGGAACGTATCTACCGCGTAAATCGAGGGATGAGTGTATAACGTTCGATATAAAAGCATGTCATCAAAGAGTCTCACTGAGACAGGCAAAAATAATAACAAATATTTTGAATAATAATATAGATTTCTGTCTCGTTATTTTATATTTGTGTCTTAAAATTAGAGGAATAAAATACGACATTTCATACGCACCAGCTACAAATATCAAACATATTTTTTTTTGCTTTCTTCATCCGTTCGCCAATTATCGTTGATTAATCACCATTCGCCACTGGTCAGCGTTTAACGAATTACCCTACTTCTTTAGCTTCTTCAACCTTTAATTATTTTGCCATCGCGACGCTACTTCGCCATGTTAATAAACGACAATGGTGTCGTTGACAAATGGGCGACGCCCACAATTTTCCGCGCTTCCTGAAAATTGATAGCGTCTCGGCGATACATCTTGTTAGCGCCTTTGAAGCTATTACAGCCGAGCTTTATGTTATTACGTGACAGTGTTGCCACCGTTGTAGGAAATGACCTAAGTAGAGCTTCCGTTTGAGTTTATAATTTGTAGGAACATTCTTTCATTTTAAGATTTTTTATAGTGTATATATACGAGTTATATTCTAAAATAAAGATAAACAGTTTGGACAACGCTCTTTTTATTTATTTAACAATATTTCGTAAGCATGAAAACTAGTTTATTGGTTCAAAATTTCGCGTCTTTTCTTATTGTTGACACCCAACGCGCGCAGAGCTTCTGATAATTATTTTCATAAAACATTTTTTTTAATATTTAATAGTTTTAATAAAATTATTCTATCTCTTACATAAATAGTGATGAGGAGGAACAATTTGTTGGCATACAGTTGACTATACGAAGTCTACAGGTTGTTAAAGCTATGGATTTCTAATGGGCCGGTGGGTAAGGGCTATTCTTGATTATAAAAATCAGGTGGGAACATTATGTTTATAGTTATTCGGTTATCAAAACTTTTTTATATTGAATTCATCAGTAACAACGTTTTTTATACTGTACTTATAATGTATTCATTTGCAATTTAAATTAGCTAATTTAATATCTGTGTGAATCAATTTAGAATTAGTACTTTACCGCCTATTTTTGTGAAAGATATACTGTTAAAATTTACTTTTTGTAGTCGCTTTGATAGAATAGATCGGTAAAATATCTTAGTAATTAGTAAAGGAACGGGTCTGAGCGCTGATGGTGTCGGGTCTGGTTGTGCTACCAGTATTGTGGGTCCACCGTATCCCTACCACGTACATTGGTAGGAATCAGAAGACCGCGGGCGTACGTCTTGACTACTTGTACGTCTATTGTATTATTTTAGATTTTTTCAAATAATGTAGTGGGATGTTCTATTGCTTTCCGAATGTAGATTTGGAAATTTTAAGTCAATTCGCCTTTAGGGTGTGTGATTACGGAAATCTGAAATCGCAGTTCATTACACTTTAGTATAATCAAGTTTAATGAACTAGTGACTAACGATTAAGTTTTTATGTATGTATAGTAGTTTATTTTAATTGTAAAAAATGTATAGCACATATCAATCAAAAACTTTTTTGCTTCTATAATGTGGATATAATGTTTTTTGCGATATTATTATGAATCATAATAAAGACAACGCAAAAGAGTACCAATATAATGTAATGAATCAAATATAATAGAAAGACTTTATTGGTCTTTTAAGATGCGAGTTTTTTATTACCACTTTTTCTCTATGGATTTATTTTTTTATTACTACATTCACTTTGTGGATCGCTCAAATCTCTTGATATTTCCAACGCCTGGCGAAAGCACTTAAAATTTATTTTGATAAACCAGCGATTACTATATTAATTAAAAATATGATATCACGCTTTCTTATATTTCTCTATAAATTATTTTAAAGTGATACTGAAAATCGTTAAAAATAAATTAAAAATTCAGTTCTAAGAAACATCGTTATCGCTTTAGAGTATAACGGTCGCCACAAATTTGCACGTTACAATACGTTCGAGAAACGAATCGTTTATGTTGCGCGAAAAAAGCTCAAATATTATTCATTAAGATCGTGAAGCACTCATTTTTGAGCTTTTATTTATTTTAGTATATTAACTAGCGTCTATTTTTGTGCAAACTCTTGGATTGTTGTTAGTGTTTTTAATTAAATTTAGTTGATTGTTAGTAACTGAAAAAGAACGTCCACGATCTTCTTAATCTTTAAGACTTCCGTACCCAGCAAAAATTGTTTGGTAAAACTTGTGAAACTCAAAGCTGAATCTCTATTTTCCGAAGATTTTCAAATATGTAATAAATTTAAACCCAACCAACCATGATATTACAATTTAAAGTTGCATTGAGAATTTAACTCCCAAAAGAGGAGCATATTATGCATTAGAAATGCACGGATATGCCGAAGTATTGAAATAAACCAAAACCATATATAAATATATGCACATTTACCTATACCACATTACAATATGTATGCGGCATAAATGTTTGCAAAGCAGAATCAGGGTCGAATCTTTATCTTCTGGAACCATCTCGGCGAGAATCGGTTCGTTTGTCAATAGTAAAGGGTCCACGGATTTTCACTCTTTGAAATTCAAATTAGACCTCTCTCTCAGACGCCTCAAAGTAAAAAAATATTTTTAGCTTTGAAGAAAGTTTCTTTGGCCGTTAATTTATTAAAATAAATCAATAGCAGGGTGCATTTTTCCGTCCTTACTGTCTCAATCAATTTTCACTGTTTTGAGTTGAATTTTTAATGACACCCAACCGCATTCTTCAATTTAGATTGTGCCGTGGGTAAGTGCATGCTTTGAATTGTACACATGCGATAAACACATCCGGTTGTTGTGTTTTGACGTATTTTGCAGTATCATTGTGATTTTGCATGCACTAGTTAATGCAATTTAGATTGTCTGTTTCGTGTATATTTTAAAATCTAATCTCTGAATTATTTAAATAAAAAAATATTATGTGATATACGTTAGATAAGATCGACATTTTATCAAGTCAATTCGATACTCCCACTAATGAACGAAGGTTCATCCATAGCTTCCCACTTATTTTATACGCCATTAAATATTCAGTAACCATTCGACGTGGCCTTGTTTGTGTTTACTTTATGACACGAGATAAAATAAATATTATAATAGATACCTCTATCAAGGCATTAAGGGACACATAAAATAGTTAATATTATTTCAATATTAATCAAATAAATAAAAATAAATTTATTTACTTTCGTCCTATAAAAATAAATCGGTTACATTACTTTTCATTAATGATATAAAGCCAAAGCTATATAACCGTATCTTCTGATTAAACCCATGCTAAATAAATACTTAATATGCTTTTGGTTACCCGAATTGTAAGAATAAAATTAATTCCTAAGAAAACATTCTTAAATTTAATTGAATTATTATTACGGCCTAATATATTCTTGGTAACATTAGATACATCGTTTCTATGTAACTTATTCGAATGTGCTTGTTTGTTATTATAATAGAATATGAGAAAATATCTACCTATATTGTATGAAACTCATATTAACGATATTGTGTTCTCGAGAAAGTCGCATTTCGTTATACTTGCTCTCTTAGTGTTTTTCAAAACATAGGCATAAAACGTTATGCATGAAGGATAATATGTAATAAAATAATATATGGTTTTTTCTCTTTAGTATACGTTTTTTTACGTTCAAATTTTATTGTTAAGGCAGAAATCATAATAAGATTGCAAATTGCAAAAATAAATTTTTATTTAAAATAAATAGTTTTGCCTATTTTTTTAATCTAATTTTATCATGAACTTTTACAAGGAATACATAAAAATAAATTGTTTCATAGATATGAATATAGACCATCATGTTTGGACATAAAAATACTTTCTTAGAATATAAAAGTGTGTTATTTTGAAAGAACAATGAGTATTTTTCCAGTCGATATTTCTTAGAAAAACTTCTGATAATATTTTTAGCATATGCCATTAATTTAAACCTTGTCGCTTTTATGTAAGTTAATATTATTTATAATCAAATTTAAGAGCGATAATCGAACGAATATTTTTTTGTATGTAAATAGTGTTTTTTTTTAAATTAAATAAACAGATTTTCATAAAAAAAAATACCAGATTTTAAAGACTGACTTGTGTCTATATAAAAATAAAATATTTCTTGGAAATAATTTAATTACATATTTCGAACATGTACAGCTTCAAGGGAATTTCAATTATTTTTTATTTACATACATATACGTATAGATTTATTCAGTTGCGAATTCTTCTTATAAAAAATTCAATTAATTTTTTTTGTTTAGCAACACACCCAGCCCAATGTTCACCCCTTTTTGGGGTGAAATAATTGCCCCTCCTATTCACTCGATGTTGCCTTATTCAGACGACCGTAAACAATTTTTCATAAAACATTTTGTTCAATCGGTATTATATAATAAGCATATTAAAATGTACAACGACGATACTTATATCATTCAAGGGGTGGTTGATATAATATTATAATATAAATATAGTCCATCGTATAATTAGATCTACTGAATCCAAATGTAACATTTAGTATGCCACATAAATCATAAAAAAAATAAACCGTCGTTCAAGCAAATTAAGATAAGATCTGATCTAGTAGATGCGAATTTATATGTGTATAATAAAATTATCTTTCATGTTATATTTTATAAATTTTCACGAGGTAGTGTAAAACTATTTCAGTTCTAAACCATCCAACCTGATAAACCGACTGAAATATTTTACCAAAGGAAATCCCCATGGACGTATGTGTTTCAATTTACGAATATACTTGTGGTCTAACTATATTTAATGTTGAACTAAATATTAAATATAGATATGTTTTAGTAATTCATAAAACGTATTTTTGCTCTAATACTCTAAACGTCATATTTTACTGTTCTTTGGAAAGACACAAAAATCAATCCTATTCATACAAAGGGTGACAAATTGTGCATAAAATGTGTTTTAAGAATCTAGTTGGTTTCTTAAGTCATTGATATTTCACATTAATCTGTTTAATGTCAGCTACGAGGAGCTGGTCCAGTTTTTTTTTCTTTCTTACTATGTACATATAATTTATTATCTGTGACGCTTTAAGGTAACTTGTCACGATGGTCTTAATTTTATTTAGATTACATTATTATACAATATATAAAATTTCACAAGTAGAATATGTTAAAGTATACCATTTTAAACATTCCAGATGTTACTCATATTCAAATTAGCAAAAATGCGTACGCACATGACATTTTTTAATACAACATACATATGTACATCACAATGTCCTTAAAATTTCAATATCAAACAGTACGCGGAATATATTTCAATGCATTACGTTACTTTGAGGCGTAAAAAATATTCAATTCGAAATATGTTGGAATAGGATTAAATACATAAAAAATCTTTAAATATTTTTCACAAATAAAAATAATTAGAATTATTAGTTTTAACTTTATTTTAATAGCTTAGGGATTCTCAAGAGGGATTTAAATTAGGTTAAAATTACAATATTTGATAGAAATGTGGCGCAAAATGAAAATGAAAAAATATTTTATGATAAACCTATTTTTTTTTACTGATAATATTATTTAAGGTTAACTTGCTTGTTGTTGATATTCGCAATTTAGTCAAATAAAAAAACTTTCACTAGCGGTTAACTCAGATTTTTTACTATTGACTATTTAATCCTTATTAAAAATAATTTCTCAGAGTAAAAAATAAGTTTGTGTAGTAATACTATTTTGTAAAATATACAAAAATAGTATACTATTGTATAATAAACTAACCCAAAATGAACCTTATGATGAGCGCCAAATAATTGATATATTAATCTAATATTTTTTCAGTTTAATTTATATAAAATAAGCACTTTTTTATTGTTTCTATTGTTGAGGAATATATATTTTATAATGGTTTAAAAAAAGTATGGTAGTTAAATAGAAAAAATAAGAGTTGTGAGTATACTTTGTTCGCGCTTATATACTCTTTTTGCGATAGGAAAAGTATTTGGCTCTTTTATATTCTAGACTGTTTGACCAATGCGAAAATTTAGGGCGAAAATAAACTATTGTTTTTGTTAATTTTCTAAAAATAATTCATTGCATAATGACTATTTTTATTTGAGATTGAGATTTACGTATTTAAAATCACATATTAATTTGAATCATTTTGGTGGTAATTTAATATAGTTTTTATCTTATAAATTACTATTTTTATAACCGCTGAATATTGTATTATTAAGGGTCGCAATAGCGGCAAGTCATTATTACACGAGACTGCTATGACACGTTTTTTGTGTAGTGTCTCTAATCCGGAAAAAAATCCGATCTTACTTATACTTATTCTAAGTCGTAATTACTTTTTATTACGCTTTGAACGAAATTTCAAACTTTACGAGTGGACCTGATTATAACGTATTTTAATGGGAAATTTTTTTCTATTTCTTTTTGTATAATTTGCAACAAAATAAATAGGCGTGAGTCCAATGCGATGCAATGAGGTAAACACAATCAACAACTACTAAGTAAATAGCGAGACACCAGACTGCAATCAAAGTCTATAAATCAGTGACTTTTATTTTAATAATTATAAACTAATATTTATTTTATTAATTTTTTTATTTTATTAATTTATTTAGCTTAATAGCTAATCTTTACATCTAACAAAATTATTATATATTACAATTGACTTATGTCACTATATACAACTTAGCTAGATTTAATTTAAATTATTCATTACGTTAATCCATGAGAGTAGAAAAATCTAGAAAACCTTTTTTGTGATGATCGATTAAAATTATGTTTACATAATAATTCTGATATATTAAGCACGATAAAAATTGAAAAAAAAAACACTGGGTGTTATATGGTATTTTATTATTATTAGTCACCGACTTATACCATTGTTCTATCGTGCTGGCATATGTATATCTATGTTTGTTTCATTATTGAGCTAATCGCAACTATAATAAATACACCAGACTGAAATAAAAATCAGTGACATATATTTGCTTTATTAATAACTATTGGTACAGCTTACAATTAATATATATCACTATGCACAACCTATATTTTTTTATTATTATGATATTTATTAGTTAGATCAGAAAATATTGGATATCTTGAAATATTTTTTTACTCATTAGTAAATATATTTATAATTGATTAATATGTCACAATTAGGCTTATTCCTAAGAAGGTCGAACCCCTGTTGAAATTTCCATTCAGATTAAAGACACTCGTACAATTGAATAACTTTGAAAACAAGAGACAAATAAAGTTTTTCCCTCTAGAGAAAATTATTCGGAAAGATACGGAGATAATTGATGGGGGAAACTTGTGTTTTTGTCTTTGTGTATGATCATCTATACAAAATTTATGTATTATTCAATATCGATTCTTAGAAATTAACGACGTTCACAAATCACAATTGTTTTTTTATGTTAACTATTATTCCTATACAGAGATAAAGAAAATCTCACGAACTTATGCAGGTCACGAAATGCTCAAACACAAACGTTTGTATTTGACACCACAATATAAATTAACTCGTCCCAGTTTCGAGGACGAAGGCTTAGAGGGTCTTTGATCTTTTGTTTGTACACAAGTAAATGTATTGTATACAGGATGTATTCACAGATGATTAAAAAAATATTTTCTATAATTTAAATATTGTTGATACTTCTATACTTTTATTTAAAAATCATGTATATTTAAAGTGATATGGGGTATTTTTCTCTGGCTCTTCAGTGAAATCTGAATATTTTGAACTAATAATAAGTTCTAAAACTAACTATAACTTTGAACTTTTATTAACAGTAAATATAATTTCACTAGCGCCTATTAGTTAAATTATATTTTCGCTAGCAGAAATATGTATCTACAGTAAGTGAAATTATATGTATACTAGTGAAAAATACACATTCACTGTCTCATATACAACAAGTATAATACGAAATTAATAAAATGGAAGCCTTAGATATATTTTTTTATAATTTATAACTAAAACAATTATTTTATTTATTCACATTATGTGAATAATATTTTGTTCCTAAACCAGTCGAGGAAATCTTTTACAGAACTCACTTCCAACTTCGTGTTCATCCTTGAACTAATAAATAAAATATCACTGCTCCTCTTTATCGCGTGTCCTTAAGGGTGCAGTCATATTTATATTACTACTATGGCTTCAAGTAGATCATCAGCATTTTGTTGGCAACTGCAAAATAATTTTAAGACATAATTAACGATGCGGCTAATTTACAGCACATTGACACAATTTTAAGCCACTATAATACCATATGCTTCTCATGCTTTTGGTTTTTTAAAAGATAAATTATACAAAATTTATACATCCTGTATAATAATACATTATCTTAGATAATACCGTAGAATAGTTAAGATCCAAAGTAAACATAATCCCAAACTTTTTCTTCCCGGTTTGTTGGTTAATCCTTTGTTATTATTAGTTTCACTCCACCGTTCTGAAAATATATTTTAGAGACGTGCCAGTGATAATAAAATAAAATTTTCCGCTCCTGAAAATGGTTCAAAACTTTGCTATAGCTCCGTTTACAACGATTTTCAACAACAGATGGCCATTCGTCTTATATTATACACTTTTCCTTGGTTATAAACCTTTAATATTATTTAAGGAAAAGGTTTTCCCTCTTTTCCGACAGATACGTTTAACTCGAATTTCCAACAACGCGTTTTGGTAAATTTTCCCCCGCCTTGGCAATTTTGTCGTGACGTTCGGCTTATCGACTTTTAATGCTTATTAAATCGGAAAAGTTCGACCTTTTTATGGCAGTACATGACATGTGCCGTAAAATATATATGTTTATTATTGTTTTTATCGTGCACTAGTTTGGTAAAAGAATGGCGCATAACATCTGATAAGGTTATTATTCTGCGGCAAGGTTACATTAATATTCACGGCTTTTATTTACATAGATAATTTCGAGCCGCTTAAAAATATTTTAATTATATAAATATTCATACGCGAGGCTTTTGTGTATCGTAGAAACCGTTTAATGGACTCGATGCGAAATTTACCAGCGCTCGTAATAAATCTCTCGCCAAACAAACGTTTCCATAACTTTATTGTTATCTTTTTTATTTAACAATAATAAAGAAACTCAACACAGGGTGTATAAATTACAATCAACGATCGATTGTTTATATAACCACAACATATA